>NW_007727275.1:24142-30278 GCF_000696425.1 Galeopterus variegatus | reverse complement strand
GGGGGCAACACCGAGGGTTGTGATCCCGTTGCCGGTCCCGGTCCGGTGCGGGGGCAACACTGAGGGTTGCAATCCGTTGCCGGACACGGAAAAAGACAAAAGACAAAAAAAAAAAAGAAAAAAAGATAATATGAATCTTTCCATGAACTTTTTGAAGCACCTTGACACACACACATCACACATACATAAATATACTTTCAAAAAAATGCATTCTAAGGTTGTGAAAAAACAGTGGAAATTGCCAAAGGAAGGGAGGGAATAAACCAGAGTACAAGTCCAGGGGAGTAAGTAGCTACTGAACTCACGGACTGCTTTAGGAGCATCTTCTGATGCCCAGTGTCCTGGAGCTTTGGTTTCACTGACCATACGCTGGGGCAGGACACAAAGCCTTAGGTCTGTACAGGGCACTAGCTCAGATCACAGACCTCCACATTAATCAGGAGATCAGGAAGAACCAGACAGGAAGGAGTTTGTCTTGACCTTGGGTTGACGAAGATGAATATCACTGGAAGATAGTGATCATGGGCCAGACTTCATATGGACTTGTGACCAGAAATCACTCTTCTCATATGTGCAGCATCTACACATACACATATACTCGCCCACGTGCTAATGACATAAACATAATTTTAAAAATGCCTGATCTGATTGGTGAAGCAGAAAAATATTTGGAAGAAGCAAATGCAAGCAGATCAGAAAAACAGTATATTTATCTTCTAAACTAGGGTCAGTAAACTTTTTCTGTAAAGGGCTTAACAATAAATATTTTAGGCTTTGTTATTCTGTTACGACTATTCAGCTCTACTTCTGCAGTTACAGATCAGAAAAACAGTATATTTATCTTCTAAACTAGGGTCAGTAAACTTTTTCTAACAATAAATATTTTAGGCTTTGTTATTCTGTTACGACTATTCAGCTCTACTTCTGCAGTTTGAAATCAGCCACAGACAATACCTACATAAACGGGTGTAGTTACATGACAATAAAATTTTAATTTTAAAAACAAGTGGTAGATAGGAATTGAGCTATAGTTCTCTGATCCCTGTTTTAAACCAGAATAGGGGGTAATTGCAATGTGATAAAATGTAATCAGTTTAATGAAATAAAAAATGAGAAAAAGATAAAAGAAACATAAAAAGGGAGAAATAATGCATATAAATAATATGAGGGAAAGAAATCAGATATATTCATGTAATATTAAATATAACTGAACTGAAAAGATCATCATTACTATATTGGATTTAAAAATTATAACTTCTACAAGTATCTATGCGCTATTCAAAGACTTGAAACCACCGGAAGGTTAAAAGTAAAATGAAGGGAAATATATATCAGGACAATACTCACCAAAGGAAACTGGCTTAATCATTAATAAAGTGTATTTATCCTTCAATACAAAACACTCATTACTAGAGACATGAGGATCGGCATGAATTGATAAAGCTTTCAGACATCATTCTCATTTTTAAGCTTAAATGTATCTAATACTATATCTTAGAACATAAAGTAAACATAAAGTAAACATTGTAAGAACTACAAGGATAAACCAAAATTGTACCATTTTCGTGAAAGGTTTTAGCATACCTCTCTCATTAATTGATAGATTAATAGAAAAAAAGATAGTGAGGCTAGAGCAGATGAGCCCAATTAATAAACATGACTTAATGGACATATATAGAACAATGTAGAATATACATTACTTTCAAACAAATACGAAACATTTTCAAAAATTGATCATTTTGACCAACTTCAAAAAACAAGTTTGTTAAACCAAACTGTATCTGTGCCAAGAATATATTAGTATATTGGAGCAATTTATTTCTTCTTTGTCCCTAAGATATGCAAGTAAAAAATGAGCTAAGTGTGTCCTGTAAGAAGATTCTGTGAGCACAGAATGCCCTCCTTTTGAACACGAGAACATCCTGTTGTTCCCTATTCAAATTTTTGCCATATCTTCTCATAAAGTAGTTTCTAGGATGGCTTTATAATTGCCTATTTGAAATTAATAAATTAGGGGGGCTGGCTGTTTAGCTTAGTTGGTTAGAGCAGTGTTATAACAACAAGTTCAAGGGTTCAGATCCCCATACCAGCCAACCACCCAATAAATAAATAAATAAAATATCAAAAGTAATCAACTAGGATTTTATCTTGGCATATAATGACATCCTCTTCTTAAGGTTATTTGAAAACTACTTGTCTTAAAAATGAAAGTCAACAATACCGTACCGAATAATACATGTTGATGTTAAAAGCCTTTCCAAGGTTATTTCTATTTAGGAAATGAAATAGCCTATATGAGAAGGCAAGCACTTTTTCAGAGATGTCGTGATGGAAAGGGGAAATACTTGAAAAATCCTGGCTACTGAACATAATGTGTCCAATCAGTCTCATCTTACACTAACTTTCTATTACGAAAGGCCATTGTTAAGTGAAAACAAGTTAAACTACATTCTGTAATCTCCAGTACAGTAATGAAGCTTCTGGGCCTTGATAACATTTTTCTATTCACCAGGAATATCCTTTCTAAATTCTGCCTGCTGATTTTCTATCGATTCCTAGAGACTTTTCTCATTTGCTACTTCCTTCAAAAAGACCAAATACACCAAACTAGATGTGTCTGATCCCTGTAATAAACCACTGCAGCACTTACTTCTGAGACATGCATCATACTATGCCACCTACCGTAGTCATTTGGAAACATCTTACACTCCTGAAGGCCATTGTAAAGACTTCGAATATGTATTCTGAGATGCACAGCCATTCAAAGGTTTTGAGCTGAAAAGGCCATGACTTGTGTTTTAAAGGAATGCTGGCCACTGTGAGGACAGCACTGGGTAGGAATGCGTAGTAAAATCAGAGCACGGATGACAGTGTAGGGGAAATTGAAATAAGCCAGGCCTGGAGAGTTTGGTACTTGCACTAGTGTGGTAACTGTAGAGGTTATGAGAGGTCATTGGAATCTGGACATATTTCAAAGGTAGACTTGATAAAATTTGCTAATGGCATGTGAGAGAAGAGTGAGTTAAAAATGACTCCCATTAATATGGCTTGAGTAACCAGAAGGAAGAAGAGATAATTTACTGGGCTTCAGCACAGGACAGGGAGGACTATTCCAAGGAGCTGAGACTTGGCTATGGGCACGTTAAGTTCCAAGTGAGATGCCCAGAAAGGGATTGGAAATATATGTCTTGGGTTATAGGAGAGATTCTGCTTAAGACATAAATCTGCTTAAATCATCAGCATGTGATGGCATTTAAAGCCATGTAATCAATGAGATCACCACTGCAGATACAAGGTAATGGCAGTAAATGAGAACCTTTCTCCAACTTTTATTACCCACAGGTAATACCTTGAGAAATAGATATTGACATGAAGTCCATCAGAATAGTGCTGGGAGATGTTCCTGATGCCATAGGGCCTTATGAACCAGGTTATCTCTGTTTACTGAGAGAGGTCAGTGTAACTACCCACAATTTTTACAGAAAATAAAATTTAGGTATTAGTTTACTAAACATCTTCATATAATTTTGTATAATCCGAATCATTAAGATATTCCAAGGAGCTCTTGAGAAATTTGTATAGTCCGAATCATTAAGATATTCCAAGGAGCTCTTGAGAAAGTGAATATGGCAGTGAGAAAAAAAAAATGGATGAAGCTAAATATCTGCAACATTTGTATAAATTTGTATTGGCATAAATATTACATACATATGAGTTCTTAATGAGAAGCAAGCAAAAAGGGAATATGTTATCTTCCATCAATTATATATAATTATATAGAATATATTTTTTTCTGATATCTTTTATATGTGCTGATTGCTCTTATTTCAACTTTATAAGCTTTAAATATCAGTGCCACAGATTTCATCTCTAGAGCCTGAAGAAGTCTTTTAAGATGCTTTATATCTGATATATTTTATTTTTCAAGATTTCTAACAGCTCTCTTAGGGAGTGCTATATTGTAGATGATGTAGGAGTTAATTTAGAAGAGCTTAGCCAAGTCTGTTGTGTGTTTAACTAGAATGAACATCTTAAAGAAGTTTGTTTTCTTTTCCTTTCAAGCGTCTCCTTATAAGGATGTGGAGAACACCAAACAATCAAATCAGAAAGATACATGCTTAATCTGTTTCAAAATAATTGTATCAAATTAGTTATGGCCAAGTAATAATAGGAACCAATGTTCAATCCCACCAACATTTGTAAAAAGGCAAATAAAGACCATGGTGAGATAATATTTCACATTGAATTTAAAAAATAGCTTTTAAAAATGCTTTAACACTGTTGGAAAGACTATGTATTATTTTGTTGCTCATGGGAATATAAATTGATAAAATAATTTAAAAAATAATTTAGCATAATTATATTAAGAAGAACATTTACATACCTACCATCTAAGGATTCCTCTCCTTAATGTCCTTGGAAACACTTCTGGAGATCTGAACTAGGAAATTGATGACAGAATTGTTTATCTTAGCAACAATAATAAATACATGCATGTATTTATGTATTTTATAACTAAAACATACCCATGACACATTGAAAATCGACAAATATATTATATGGCCATGAAAATAAATAAGCCACAACTCTGTGGATAAATCTCACAAATACAATGTTGAAGAAATAAGTACATTGTAGAAGATTACATGTAGTATGATGTAATTTTTATAAAACTCAAAATGAAGAAAAAATAAATAATATATTTGTAGGCATACATATGTATGTACATTAAAAAACATCAAGGGAATTATCTAAAAATTTCAGAATTCAAGATAATGGTTATCTCAAAGGGATGAGAAAACCATGTAATAGAGGAGGGTGCTATTTGTAATGGTATTTCTTAGTGTTGGCAGTCAAAATGGCTGAGTTTATCAATATTTAAAAAAATGTATATATACCACATATCTTAGTTAGCTTTTGTTGTGTAAAACAACACCCCTACATGTTAGTGGCTTACAACAACAATTTATTAGCTCACAATTCTGTGATCAGTAATTGGACTAGGCTCAGCTATGATTGTTCTACTGATCTTGCCTAAACTCACTCTTGCAGCTGCAGTCAGTTCATGCACTGCTGGGGCTGGATGGTCTACCATGGCCTCACTCACATGCCTGACAGTTGGTGCAGGCTATTGGTTGGTGCTGGCAGCTTTTAGCTAGGAGTGATATTGGTGGCTAGGCCACAGATCTCCAGTAAGCTAACTCTGATTTATTTACATGGTAGTGGTCATAAGGCTCTTAGGAGATACTAGAAACCATGATCTGATGTGCAAGCCCTTTTGAGGCTTGAGCCAAAGCAAGTCATATGACCAAACCCTGAGTTCAAATGGAAAAGAAATATGAAAGAGCTCAGATACAAGAGGTGTGAATAAATCAGTGGTTATTACTGTAACAATCACATTTATTTTTATAAATTACTTTGTACATAACATATTCCATAATAAAAGTGCTTAAATTAAACAAAAAGAAAATGGTTAACACCTATGGAGATATACAGGTAAAGGGTTCAAGACACATGGTGGATGAAGGGTCATTCTGGTTAAAGAGATCAAGTCAGGCTCTGTAGCAGAGGAAGCATTTGATATGAGACTTGAAGAATATACAGGCTTAGGGTTTTTTGAGGTCAGAATGGATAGCGGTCTAGTGGAAAAAATAAGCTTGAAGCAGGAAAGGGAAAGGTTAAAGTAAGGGTTATTTATTGTTTTATTTTACTGAAATGACAAGAATAGGAAATATTACGCTATATGTAGGAAGGAGTCAGGTAGTTACAGGGACTTCAGTGATAGAAGAAAATTTCAAAGTGTTTGAAATTAATTTTGGGGGTAATGAAAATAATTGAAAAATTATATTTAAGGAAATGGTATAAAAAATTTGGAAGGAATTTTATAGTAGACTTTTGGATGCCGTTCCAAATTGCTTCTCCTCTTCATTCTGGACACATAGTTGCCAAGTTGGAAACCATATTTCTCAGCTTACCTTGAAGCTAGTTCTGGCCTCCTAGCTGGGCACTTACCAAGGAATGGGAATAGGAGTGGCTGAAATCCATTAACAATATCACTGCCTTAGTTCCAGACCTTAATATTTCTCATCACTCCTACTGTGATATATAACAAGCTTTTATTTCCATTCTGTCTGTG
>NW_007727275.1:9913-23370 GCF_000696425.1 Galeopterus variegatus | reverse complement strand
AAATCATCTGATTGTTCTTGTGTATATTGGTAATAATATTTTCAAATATAGTTTTTGGCACAAAGAGAGAAATTAGTGAGTGGTAGCTATAATTCTTGTGGGAAAAGAATCTTGAGAAAAAGCCATCAAAAATTACCGTGAGAAATGACTATAGGAAGCAAGAAGTTATAAAGGCTAAAAGATTAGCTAACAGAGTTTACTGCATACAAACTAGGCTTAATAAAGCTATTTTAATCATGGAATTACCAGCACAATATCTTTGAGATGACTTTTGAATCAAGAACCTGATCAAGTTTCCCTAGTCTCTGAATTTATCAGATTGTATTGATACTCCTAAGATAATTCTTTCTCTGGCATCCTGAACGAGTTCTTAGATCTTTCCTCCTGAATCCCTGAGAGTTCAAGTCCATGTTAAACAGGCCAGTGAAAAGAATGTGAAGATGATCCTTTATTTCCTTCAAGTGAAGTTCCCTATCCTTACGAAATACAGATTACTTATTTTAAGGAAACAGAACTTTTGCTTTGCCAAACATTGCACAAAATAATGCAAGAGATGGTAGGAAATCAGAAAGCCCAATACTGTAATTTTATTCATGATTATTATTAGGATCCTTGTGAAGGTTATAAACTCATTTTAGAAACTCTGGAACTGGAATCTAAATTTTAGGGAAAAGAGCTTGTTTAGATAATTGTGGATAAACATCTAAATTTGTTCAAACTAAAAGTAATTGCTAAAACTATTGAGATTTGTTTACCTCTGTCACATTGTTTACCTCTGTCACATTCATTGTTTACCTCTGTCACATTGCATGTCTATGGCTTATAAGGAAGAATTTCAGAACAAATGGGGTGATGCAAAAAAGTCAACAATGTAGAAAAAACAAATTAAGTATAAATATTAACCTAGCAGCAATTTAGAGAATGGATGGGAAGTGGGGACCCAGGTGGGAGAATGCCTCCTTCCACACACGCTTTGTTATGCTCTGCTACTTGGTTTTAGCATATGTGCTTTTGTCCATTGGTGTCTACTATGGTCTTCATTCAAAAAAAAAAAAAAAAAATGCTTGAGTGTTGGCCTTCAGTATCTACCTTTCTCCAAAGAATGAGCCTCAATAAGAAATGATACTATATGCTTCAGAGAGACAAAAACTTTTGGAAACCAACAATTGCAAGTGTGATGGCTCTTGGGGCCCCAGAGTTAGAGAGGACAGCCAGAGGAGAAGCTGGAGGAGACTCCAATGTGTTGCAGTGGGTGTTATGATAGACAGTGTTAACACTTTCCTGTACCCTTTACAAATGAATTTTGAAGTTCCTCTCATTCAAAAGGTGAAGTATATCTCTCCACTCCTTGACTTTGAACTTGACCACATGACTTACTTTGTTCAATGGAGGGTTGATGGGTGTGACATGAACAAAGCCTTGAAAAGCACTTGTGTGATTGGTCTTTCTTTATGGTGCCTCCCTGAATGCCATGAGAAGGACATATCTAGGCTAGGCTGCTGCTGCAGGAGAAGGCTGAGAATCTCTTAGAGATAAGGACCTAAGGACACATGAAAGAGCACAGGCAAGATCAACAGACCAGCCACACTTTGCCCAGATTAGATTAGTTGACCCACAGGTAACCTGAAGATGTGCTAGTAAATAAGTGCTTATTCTTGTGTGCTGCCAAAATGTTTGTGGTTGGTTGTTACACAGTATTATTGTGGTCCTAGCTTATTTCTACAGAACTATAGCATAAGTTGTAACTTTGTTCCAAGAGCTTTCTTCTCTTTCTCAGTGGTGAAAGACATTTTGTTGGTAGAACAAAAGCTCTGAACTATGAGTATCATTATGCTCTCATTTCTCAGAAGTGTTAGTTCTGGGCAAGTGCATAGATCAATTTTTTTTTTTTTTTTACAGTTTACTTCTAGAATGAACATATATTTATTTTTCCATGGGAATTACGCTCAAGATTTACTCTTATGATCACTTTCCATATTATAATAAAAGAGGCAGAAACCAAAGTCAATTTTGCTATACATATCAGATAAATTTCATTGTGGTTATCAAATCACCAAACTGATTTTACTTATTGTTATATTCTTTAAACAAATAGCATTTACTTAGCATTAGAACTGATTTCTCATTCTTTAGTTTTTTAGACAGTAAATACATAATTCTATATCACATACTTTATTTTCCATTAATACTCATGCCAAGTAAGAACAACTGGTGAATTTCTGTTGAAAATTCTCAAATTGTCACTTTGGGAAGCTGAAGATCAAAATATTTCCCAAGAATATTAAAAAAAAATTCATTCTCATTTTGTGGCATGAGAATAATTACTTAGTGACAATCTTAAAAAAAAGATAGTTTATATTTTAATTACATGGTAGAAGAATCCTGATACTTTGATGTTATCCCCTACCAGCTTACATGTTTTGTTTTATTATTATCTGTATAGTAGTATACAACTGTATATCTCTATATAGAGATATCTATTTGATATCTGTAGAGTTGTATTATTACAGTTGTTTGGCTTGGTATTAGTCCTTTATGTTCTAATTAACATGAGGTTATTTTTTGACATGGCTGGTTTTTTTGAGTGGGAGACATAAAACAAAAATTTCATTTTACAAACGAAAAACACAAAACTAGAAACTTTTTTGCAGGAGCATACTATGGTGAATAAAATACACTAGGAAAGTATTCACCATGTGGTATCCTTCAAGGGCTGGTCCTGGATAATTTGGTAGAATAGAAAGACTAAATTCTCCTATACATGCTCCTACCCCTCTTCCTGAATATTTCCTTCTTTTCCTTCTTAGAACATCATACCAATCCTGGCTTCTCTCTCAGGTATCAGAAAGGCTCCTATTCCTCAATAGTTCAATTTAGATATTGCTGCATGGGTCTCTGGACCAAATCCTTTGGTCTCTTTTCTGCTCTCCTTAAGAAACTGAATGCCATGTTCTACTGGGCTCCATTTTATGGGGGAGGGGGTGATCCTACTTTTATATTTATATCTGGGAAATTGTAAGGGTGGTGTTACTAGTTTAATGGTTCATCTTAGCTCAAGTAATATATTTCAGTGTCAAAAAATTGAAGACTCAACCTAAAGATACAAACTATAGGTACAATCTCAAAGAAGTTATTTTTTTAACTGGAAATTTAGAAACTACTCAATGAGGAAAATACCTTTGAAGAAGTTGGTGATATGAGATACAAAGGGTCTGGTTAATATTCTTTCCTTGGCCAAATCTCCACCCTGAAGGACTTATTCTCTGTAACACTATGTTTGGACCCCTGACTACATTGTCACCAACCAATGACGTTGTGTCTGTATCTCTAACAAAAACATTAGCAGTAACAACAATAGTCTCCAAAGCAGCAATGATAAACTATTAAGTATTGATTAAAAATCTTATATGTCACATAGAACCAATGAAAAGGAAGTTTAATAAATAAAAATGCCTTAGCAGTCTTTATTTTAGCAGAGAAAAAAATATTATATATGCTGAAGAGAAATAAGAAGAGCAATAAAATATTGGGTCATAATTGGGTCATATCAAGTATTTCAGTTAGTACTGCATTTACATGAGAACCTTTTACAAATAATGTATTAACATTTTGGCTGGAGCATTTTTGGCTCACAAAAGGGATCAATCTTATGTAAACACAATTTTTCTTTTCTAAATTTCAGCATGTCCAACTGAATTGGCAAATCAGGGCTGTAGAGCTGATTTATATTCATTCTGTTAGTTTGCTCAAACCTAAATTTTACCCTAAGATGTTTGGATGCAATTTTAACTCCAGGAGAATTAAGCATATATACTTTGGATTTAAGATTTATTTTGAAAATCTTCAAGGGAAATTCTTAAAATCAAAGATATGTAACTTTTAATAACTCAACCACACTAAGTAGATATAACTTGAGTTTGTTTTTTAGTTGGAATATGAGAATAGTTTATAGGGTAGGCCAATGGGAACCTTATTTCAGAATTAGCAATTCTAAATCTAAGATTGTATAAAGTGTCAATATGAAAATTCAATTTCAAATTTATCTCTTATACCAATGAGAGTCTTGAATTCCCATGATGCAATAGCCCAAGTTTATATTAAGTTAATATGAGTAAAATGAAAAATGAGTGAAATAATAAAAAGCTGGTTAAATCTTTATACATATAAGTTCCCCTCTGACCCGATGAAACAGGCAATTACTTTTTCATATGGTAAAGATGATATGTAATCTAGTTTTTCAGACAAAAGCTGATGGAAACTTCTTTTGTGGAATCAGGAAGAATGTGCTATTGGGAAAGAATTTGTGAGCTAGATTGGGCATTTTGACTGTCCCATATTCTTATGTTTAATGACCTAATTGTCAGAATTTCATTTTTATCAGCCTTAGCCTAATGAAGTCAAAGTATTTAAATAATATATTTAACGTATTAAATATTTTATATTTATTAAATTTATGTATATTTTTTATTTATGTTCCTCTATCTGTCCTGTACTATGAGACTTTAATCTCCCGAGGCCAAGATTGTGAATGTGTGTAGTATTATCCCTGTTATTTGTAGCATCTAGCCAGGTGTGAACATTTTACAGTCATCAATTAGTCACAAATGAGTTGATGAAAGAATAAATGAATTAAATAACCCCATTTAAGTTGTTTAATTTATTAAAGGGCAGATGTTTAGACTTCAGGATGTGTAATACTGGAAGTATGCCCTGAGCTTAACATTCAGTATTTATATTTGTGGGGTTTTTTTGCTCCAAACATTTCAAATCCAGAATTAATTACCCACTTCTCAGTCTTTGATTTCTTCATATGATTTGTACTGTTTCCCAGCACCATACTCACACACTCAAGATCTTTGCCTCTATTGTGCACTTGATTACTTGTGATCTTAGCAAATACCTTTAATCAAGGGCCATCACTTTATGTTATGAGCTGCTTGATTCCCACTGTGGAATATTAATAAGACTTTCACTGCCTTTTAACCATCTCAGTCAGATGACCAATCCTAAATTCCCTAAATTTCCATAAAGAATTCTTTCCTACAACCCATTTTCTCTGTTGTTCAAACCTTATGTTTCAAGAAACAGAAACAGACTATATCTTAGTCAAAAAGGACTCTTCTAGGTAGAAAACTAGAAAGTAAGTATATAGAGAATTAACTGATTGCTGAAAATCTAGCTTTGGAAAATGGACATTTAGAGAGGTGTCACCTCTCTAGAATCTTAAATATATAATGGCAGAGTTTCTAAAAGGAAAATTAAGCGAAGAGAGGGGTAGCAAACAACGTCAGTGCTCATCCCAGAACTCTTTGAATACCTTTACACAAATTTATGCTCTTCCCACCTCAGGCAGAGAGCCAGGAATACCCGGGAATTTAACTATAATGAACAATCAACAGAAGCAGGGTGGCAGTATCAAAGCCTCAGACCCCTTGCTGTACTTGGGGAAAACTCTGAGGCAGTCCTTATACTTTAGGGCTCTTCTGTGAGATCTGGTCAAGATGCTCTCAGGGATTTTGCTTGAGATTTCACCCTTGCTTGGTGTATTAGTTTCTTATTTGCTGTAACAAACTGCTACAAACTTTGTGGCTTACAACTGCACAAATTTATTATTTTACAGTTCTGGAAATTGAAAGCCCCAAATTAGTTCTTTTGGGCTAAAATCAAAGTGTCAATAGTGCTGTGCTCCTTCTGGAGGCTCTAGGGTAGACTCACTTCCTTTTCTTTTCCAGTTTCTGGAGGTTGCATGCATTCCTTGGCTTGTGGCCCCTTCCTTCATCTTCAAAGTCAGCAATATGGGATCTTCAGGTCTCTCTTCATCTCTGATACTATTGCCTCCCTCTTGTGATTATATTTGGCCAAGCTGCTTACCCAGGACAATATCTCTATCTCAAGGTCTTTAACTTAATCATAGCTGTGAGGTGCCTTTTGCCATGTAAGGTAACATACTTACATGTTCCAGAGATTGGGCATTGGACATCCTTGGGTATGGCAGTATTCTCCCTATCACATTTGGGATTCTGCCTCCCCCTCTACCTCAATTCTGCTCCATCTGCTCCCATGCTGTTTCCCTAGCAGTATTTCACAATAAGTCACTTGAACAAGAATCATTTTCTCAGGATATGCTGCTGGGGAACATGACCAAATACAAGGGATTTGATGATAAAGAAATGACATATCTAATATAGCCAAAGTCTGTAATTGAGAGCTTCTGGTTTACATGTTTAAGTCTCCTCCTACCCATGGTTTCATCAAAATGATTGGGATCAACATTTTAAATGAGAAATTAAAATATAATAGTGTTGGAAAACAGAAAATAGAGCAACCAATGGACCAGAAAGTTTGAACAAATCCTGGAAACTAAAAAGCAGGTGGGATGAGATTAATGGAGAAAACAGAGCAGAAGAATCCAAGCCAAGATTCCAAAAGTGAGAGCAATCAATCCTAATGGAGCCCATGAGGAACTCTAAAATCAGGGATTTCAGTACAAAGAGTAGGAGAGGGTCCTGGGAACCATCAGGGAAATTAATTAATTAAATAACTGCTTTAGTAAATGCTGGGCCTAGAGAGACCTACTCTCTCTTTCTCCTCCTCTACCATACATGCAGATGATATGTCTGACAGCTGCAGATTTGCCTCCAAACTAGAACCTAACACCTGTCTGGGGAGGTATTCTAGAATGAATTTGGGCCTGAGAAAGAGATAGAGAAGGGCTTGAAGTAACTTTAGACATTCACATCAGACACTGAGAAAATATTAAGTTAAGAAAAAAGAAGAAAACAAAAAGTTTCATTTCGTAGTGAAATATAGTGAATTACTTAATTCCCAGAGCAAAAGTCTCTTTAATTTGATAATTGAAAGAATCTCTAGCCTGCTTGCTCCATACCCAAGCACCCTACAGAGGTATTGATCTGTTGACATGACCCCACTCGCTAACAAAAACCAATGGTAATAGTTGGCTGTCTCATTTAAGAGAGAAGCTCTTGGGAAAATAGACAAACATAACCAGAGAGAAAATCCATGAATCACAACTTTGTACTTTCTGCATAAATGTGGACTAAGATCAGCACATTTTTTGGGGAGGGCGTGGGGGGGGGGTCGGGGGAAGACTACAAAGTAAAAAAAAAAAAGAAGAAGAAAATGTATCCATTACCTTCAGAGGAATCAAAAGGCATATATGGAATAAAGAGAATTTTTCATATTTCTAATAAAGATATTCCAGGGCTTCTCAGCTTTGGCACTACTGACATTTTGAGCCAGATAATTTTTTTGTCTGTCCTGTAAATTATAAGCTATTTGGCAGCATCAGTGACCTCTACCCACTAGATGCCAATAGCAGTCTCACAAATGTGACAAGCAAAAATGTCTTCAGATGTTGCCAAATGTCCCATGGGTGAGGGGGTGGGGGAATTCTCTTGAGAAGTACTAGGTATATTCAGAAGGATTTGAGAGAATATTATATAAATAAATTAAGAACAGATTGTTACTATAAATGAAAATTAGATATCAAGACAATAGATAAGAAATTGAGGCAAATCTAATGAATGAGATAAAGAATAAAAGGGATCAGGCTAAAAAACCAAACCAGTGATCTATTACATAAAAACAAGGAACACTCCCATAATGCAGGTCTAAACATAAATATTGAAGCATGAGAGAAAATAATAGAGACATGTTAAATAGGTCTTAGAGGTCATTTAATAAACTATCCAGAAACAGAGGAGAAGAAACAAAAAATACTAGAAACTAATCAAACAAATAAAGGAATACTTTCTCCAAATGCAATGATGCACAGTTCTTCAAATTGAAAGGACCCACCATTGCCAAAAGGGGTGGACTAAGAAAGATCTACACCTGAAGTCTTCTTGGTGAAAAATGAAAATCCAGTGCAAAAATATCCATACTGTGCAAAGCTGTCTACAGATTCAATGTAATCAGCATTAAAATACCAGTAACATCTTTTACTGGTATAAAATATAAAAAACAATCCTAATGTTCCTATGGAAAAACAAAAGACCACAAACAGCCAAAGCAATCCTGAGCAAAAAAAAAAAATAAATAAATAAAAATAAATAAATAAAATAAAATAAAAATTTAAACAAATAAAGCCAGAGGCATAACACTACCTGACTTCAAATTATACTATGAAGCTATAGTAACCAAAACAGCATGGTACTGACATAAAAACAGGCACTGAGACCAATAGAATAGAATGGGAAAAAAAAGTTGTCAGAAAGCAACTAACAAACTTAACAGCCAACTGATCTTGTCAAAGGCAATAAGAACACACATTGGGGAAAAGACCGCCTCTTCAATAGATGGTGCTGGGAAAATTAAACATCCAATTTTAGAAGAATGGAACTAGACTTGTACTCTAACCATACATCAAAATCAGCTCAAAATGATTAATGATTTAAGTATAAGACCTGAAATTATGAAACCACTAAAAGAAAACATTGGGGAAACACTCCGGAAAGTAGGACTGGAAAAAGAAAGCAACAAAAGAAAAAATAAATAAACAGGATTATATCAAACTTAAAAGCTTCTGCACAACAAAGGAAACAATCATCAGAGTTAAAAGACAATCTACAAAAAGGAAGAAAATATTTGCGAACTAAAAATCCAACGAGGGATTATATCCAGAATATACAAGGAACTCAAACAACTTAACAGTAAAAAACCAAATAATTCAATTAAAAAGTGGGCAAAGGAGCTGAATAGATAGTTTTCAAAGGAAGACATACAAATGGCCAACAGGTACATTAAAAAATGCTCAACATCATTAATCACCAGGAAAGTGCAAATCAAAATCACATGGAAATATCATCTCACTCCAATTAGACTGGTCATTGTTAAAAGGATCGAGAATGGCAAATGCTGTCAAGAATGTGGAGAAAGGGGAACTTTTCTACACTGTTGGTGGGACTATAAAATAATGAAGATATTAATGGAAAACAGTACAGAGGTTTCTCAAACAATTAAGATAGAACTACCATATGATCCAGCAATTCCACTGCTGGATATATACCCACAGGTCGGAATCGTCATATTGAAAGGATACCTGCACTCCCATGTTCATTGCAGCTTTATTTACAACAGCCATGATATTGAACCAACCTAAATGCCCATCTATGGACATCTGGACAAGGAAAATGTAGTATATATATGCACAATTGGATACTACTCAGCCATAAAAGAGAATGAAATTCTGCCATTCACAGCAACATGGATGAGCTTGGAGAAAATTATAAGTGAAATAAGCCAGATACAGAAAGAGAAATACTGTATGTCCTCCCTCATAGGTGGTTGCTAAGAAAGAATGAAAGAAAGTTAGAAATAAGAAAGAAGGAAGGAAGGAAGGAAGGAAGGAAGGAAGGAAGGAAGGAAGGAAGGAAGGAAGGAAGGAAGGAAGGAAGGAAGGAAGAAAAAGGGAAAGAAAGAAAGACCAGAATAATATGCTGAACTTTCAGAATGAGAGAACAAATCTGTGGTTACTAGAGATGGGAAAGGGGGATGGAGAAGGGTTAAGAGACACAAAGAATAATTAAGATTTTTAATAATGAATATGCTAATAATAATGATTTGATCATCACATATTGTACACAAATAATCATAGTCAACACTGTACCTCCAAAATATGTATAATCAATTATGCTTCAATAAAAAATAATATAAAGAAAAAAATTCCAAATCTTTTAGAGATGAAGAAAGAGTTTACATACAAAGAAACTAAGACTAATCAATAATAGTGGACACTAGAAAAAAATACTGCAATGCCTTCTCAATTAAAAAAATACATATTCTGAGTTATATACTTTTAAATGTTTTTATTTTATACTTTCACTTTCTTGATGTGTGGCTTGGTATAGAATTCTAAGTTTAAAATATACTTCCTACTCATGTATTCCTCATAAAACAATTACTTAAGAAAAGGACAGAGAAAGCACTGTAGGAAGAGGATGTCTTCAGATACAAAAGAGTGGTAGTAATCATGACTATGAAAACACAGAAAGCTGAAAATGTTAGTAGAAAATACATTGGATCTTGATGTTTGGGATATTCTCCTCTGGGTTTCAGGGACTTAATAACAGGAATACAGTTTCTTCTCTAAGGATTTAATCTCATTTTTTAATTTTTTATTAGGTTACATTTGTATAATCATGGTACACTAAATTCTCTTTTTATTTTAGAATATTAATATCAATTCAATCAATCAAAGAAAACTGAAATTGAACTTCTGACAGAATGCTGAGGCAACAAAACTTAACAATATAAAATATAGATATAGCTGTTCTACTACCTATTGCTGACCCAAAGCCTAGTATCTTAAAACAACAATAATCTGTCATCATTATTAATCTCTTGTGGTTCTGAGTATTGGCCAGGCTCTGCTAGGTGTTCTCACTGCTGGGCTCTCATATGGTCAGACAATGAGGTCTCATGTAGTCAGATGATAGCTGTGGCTAAAGTCACTTCCAAGGCCTCCTTCTATGTCTAGTGGTTGATCTTGGCTGTCAGCTAGGATCTCAGCTGGGTCTGTTGTCGGGAACACCTACACCTGGCTTCTTCTTGTGGTCTGGGTTTCTTCTGAGCGTGGTGGCTGAGTTCCAGAAATGAACATCCCAAGAGAACCATGAGAATGCTAAATTGTCTTTTATGACCTACTCTTGGAAGTCAAGGAGCATCACTTCTGCTGTTTCACAAGCCCGTAAGAGCCCAGGGGAGAAAACAAACATCCCATGTCTTGATGAGAGGCGAGTCAGCATGATGTTGTAAGATGAGGGACAGGAGAGCTTAATGAAGCTATCGCAGAAAATACAATCTGCCATAATCACCAATACACTAGGGACGTGAACAAGTGGAGGAGGGTAATGAAGTGCAGTTCTTGCAAGTTCCTCGTCTTTTATAGTGGCTTAGCAACAGGTGCATTCTACATCAAGACAGAGGAGTAATAGTATATTATTTAAAGTCATAACTATAGCATTGGAAGATGTAAAGAGTAGGATTTGCCAGTCCTATGAGAGCATCTGGGAGCAGTGAATGGGGCAGTGGAGTTCTTTATTTTTATTTTTTAAATCTCTGCCTGTGTTACTCTTTAAGAATGTTATATGAACTTTTATTTAGATTTATAATAGGGTATAATAAATTATGTGAACTATTATTATTAGAATACAATTTTATAAAACAAAGCCAAAAAGAATGAGACAAGTTCAAATATTCAACAATTATTGTCCTTTATTTTATCTTAAACCACAAATATTCATTGAGCACTAAGTGATTGCTTGTCACTGTACTAAGGTCAGGTGATTTTAGGTATAGACACAGAACTGGAAAAGAAAGTTAACATTTATTTAGCCTAATTTCTTAATTTTGCAATGGGAAATTGCATCTAAAAAGAGATAGAAAGCAGATGCCTGCTTTGTCCAGTCTCACACAATTTTTTGATAGTGAAACTTTGGTAGACAGAATTCTAAAGATGCCCTCTTGAGATTCCCATCCTGAGTTATTTAATTGAACACTAATCTATGTATTCTTGTTAAGGGACTTTGCAAATGGAATTCAGATTGCTAGTCAGGTGACTTTAAAATAGGGAGATAATCCCGGACTATCCAGGTGGGCCCAAGCTTATCACATGAATTCTTAAAAGCAGAAGATGAAGACAGAAGAACCAGACAGAGAGACGCCACAGAAGAGGAAGGCTGGAGAGGTGAGGCAGGAGGGGAGGTCAAACGTGAGGGGGTCTTGCTGGCTGTGAGGATGGAGGAAGGGGCATTGCCAGGGAATGTGGGCGACTTCTAGATGCTGACAGCAATCACCAGCCAATGATCAGCCAAGAAATAGGAACCTCAGTCCTACAACTGCAAGGAAATGGATTCTGCTGACAACCTGAATGAACCTGAAACANACCTCAGTCCTACAACTGCAAGGAAATGGATTCTGCTGACAACCTGAATGAACCTGAAACATTCTTCCCTAGAGTTTCACATCAAGAGCCTATCCTGCTGACACCTTCACTATAGCCGTTTGAAACTCAGAGAAACCAGTTGAGACAACCCAGAGTTCTGACTTACAGAATTCGGAGATAATAAATTGTGTTGTTTTCTATCACTAAGTTTGTTGTAATTTGTTATGGCAATAATAGAAAACTAATACAAACACTTGCATTGGAACCAAGTTCTTCTGACACCTTGCTTTGTTCTCCTTTAAATGGGCAAAAGCTAGAAGAGACTGTTTCTTGCCTGAAATTCTTTACAATTTAGTTTGCTGAGGAGAGAGAGAGAAAAAAAGACATGTGCTTTTGAAAAAAAAAATCAATTGAGGAGGTCCAGCCTGACGTGGCAGACATTCTATAGGCCATCCCTCAACAAGCTTCTTAAACACACCTGTTAGATGACCATTCACAACCCTGCCTGCTTTGCCTCCATCTACGAGGGTACTTCAAAAGGTTCATGGAAAAATGGAATTGAAAGGTAATATGAATCCTTCCATGAGTTCTTTGAAGACCCCTCCTGTTTGCTCTCTCTGCCCGTCTTTTGGGATCCAATGAATGGTCTCACTCCCCTTCCGAGTGACTGTTTGGCCAAAGCATCAAGTTTGATTAAAGCTTCACTTTTACAATGATGGCTGACATTCTTTAAAATGGGAAAGATTAGATTATAGAATGAGATTTTAAGTCAATAGAATATTTCTCAGACTAGTTACATTTTCCTTTGTGCAACAGCCATTTCTTTAAAGAGGGTCATACTATATAGAGCTATATACAGCAGACATTGCATTGTATGCTTCAGTGCATTCTATTTTGGCATGATTTATAGTCATGTCTGCATTTTACTACTGTGATTATGCATCTAAATGTGCAGAAATAAATATATAGTGCAATTTTAAGTCATCAGTCTTCTAAATTTAAAAATCTAAAACTAATTTGTTTGACTTAAGCAAAATATGTATAAATTGTTTACAATTCACACAATGACAGCATTGTATATATAGAAATACCAAGTAGCTATGAATTTTATTAAAAACCAGAGTAAACACCATTAATAAATAATTCAAAAAACTGAACAAACTAAGTATTAACATAAATATGTGGGACTCCACTATGTATGAAAAGAACTTTGCATCTGCTGGCTTTTATAAACAACTTTATCACTCCCTCTTGCTTCTCATACGCTTTACTTTGTTAAATATCCTACTCAGTTCCAGTCTGTATTTATATTAATAATATAAATGTGTTATTAATAACATTTGCACAGGAAAGAAAGCTATGTGGAAAGCAGTTTTCAAAAAGTGAAAGTGTATGTTCCAAAAGTCTCTATAAAGTTAGAGGTTTGTGTTTTTTCTTGTCCTGTCTCTCTTTTTTCTTTCTCTTCCAGCTTTTATTACAGAGAATTTCTTAAAGATAGATAGTTCAAAAGTAAAAGAGTGCCTGTTACTCTCTCCTAAATCTTGGTGATTTC
>NW_007727275.1:8139-9402 GCF_000696425.1 Galeopterus variegatus | reverse complement strand
TTTCAAAAAGTGAAAGTGTATGTTCCAAAAGTCTCTATAAAGTTAGAGGTTTGTGTTTTTTTCTTGTCCTGTCTCTCTTTTTTCTTTCTCTTCCAGCTTTTATTACAGAGAATTTCTTAAAAGATAGATAGTTCAAAAGTAAAAGAGTGCCTGTTACTCTCTCCTAAATCTTGGTGATTTCATAGTCCTTCATATGTAACACCTGTACTGACTTCAGGTAATTTAATCATTTAGAAGGGTAGAAAATGTAATTCTCTCTTCATTGTTAGAGACATTCTCCTCGAAAGAAGACATGCATCTTGGAACGGAAGTAGACTTTTTCCCCTTTGAACTCTTCTCCCAAGAAACAGAATAAGATATACAGGAAGTGGAAAATTACTTTTTCCTTTTGTTAGTGTTGAAGGATTCCACAGGAAAGAGTTAAGAGACTGAAGAATCTATATTAATGCACTTGGACTGGGTCCCAATCAGTAGTATGAAGAGTTCCAAAGCATTATGAGTCAGATTCTTATGTTTTTGTGATTATTACAGAACCCCTGTTTTGTAATTCACATATTTGAGATTGAAAAAACAACTCATTGTTTTTTCATGTGAAAAAACATTTATTAGGTAGTATTTTCTGGTACTAAAAAAAGTCAAACATGAAGCAAATTTGTTAACCATACAGACATTCGAAAAATTAATCTTTCACTGATACTAATTGTTTAGTAATGTGAATAACTGATACCTTTTGAAAGAATGAATAAAGATGATTATTTGTATCTTTTTCACATCTCAATTGCCTAAAAGATATGTTTTTAAAATAATCTCTCTTATTTAATAAAATATGTAATTCTAGGAATATCTCAAATGATTAACATTCATATTAAATTCATATTAGAAGCACACCTACCATGACAACTATATAAAAGGAAACTGATTTTTAAGAGCCAAATTGCATTTTGAGATGAATATTATCAACTAAAAATTACTTTTATGTTTCCATTGAAGTCCTTTTGAGAAACTTCAGCAGTAAAAAATTTATAACCTTTAAAAATGAGTTTTCTTTAGAAAAATAGAGTAAGAATTAAAATCTAAATTTGAAGAATAAAATTGGCTGGTCAAATTCATAATGCTGTTTGAGGTAAAAATTTAAAAAATGAAAATGATTTTCTTTTGTGATTGGTGAAGTTTCCCAAGAAATATATTTTTTTTTCCTTTTTGTCTTTCTTCGTGTCCGGCAACGGATCGCAACCCTCAGTGTCGCGCCCGTACTGGACCGGG
>NW_007727275.1:3591-7058 GCF_000696425.1 Galeopterus variegatus | reverse complement strand
AAAAAAAAAAAAAAAAAAAGATTTGACATGTATATTTGGGAAATACTGAATTAAGAAATTCAAAAAGGTTTATTTACTGTAGGAATTCTCAGACCAATATATATTTTGGATTTCCAGTAAGAAAATGTAATATTTATTAAGTATCAGACAAGATATTTGATAATAGAGCTCTTTTACCATAGAGACTATCAAGTTAGTGCTGTTAACTTCTGTGAAACACATTGATGTAAGGAATAATGAATGCATGACTAATTTATTCATTCAAAAATAATTGTTGGATCAAATTGACAAGTTTAGGTAATAAAATGCAGTCTCACCTCAAGGAATTTATAATTCACTGATTAAGTCAAACACATAAGCAATTACTATTTATTGTGGTAAAATAATAATGATGATTAAAAAATCTAATGAAACTTACACAAGAAGGAGAGAGAAAGACCAGAAGAAAGACGGCCTGAACCTGGTTGAGGGAGATGGGAAATTTCATCCATTCGTCGATGCATCTGCTGATTCTCAAAAGTGTTTGCCAGAGAAAAGAGAGATGATGTTTCATGTAGTTGGATACAGAGTGTTTTTGCAAGATTTGGTACTACAAAGGATGTAAAGCCTTACTT
Organism: Galeopterus variegatus; assembly: GCF_000696425.1. NCBI lineage: Eukaryota > Metazoa > Chordata > Mammalia > Dermoptera > Cynocephalidae > Galeopterus > Galeopterus variegatus. The sequence continues at coordinate 6,444 of NW_007727275.1, read as the reverse complement.
ACGCAGCTCATGTATTAGAAACTATTCATCCTTCTAAATTCATTTTCTCTCTGTTTAGAAATTTAATAACTCTTATAGTCCATATAATGAACTATTTAATAACTGGTATGCTGAATATTGAAAAACCAGAAAACATTTGCAAGCTCTATGCAAATGATTAGAAACTCAGGCTAAAGAAAGAAACTATATTAACATTCAAGACAATCACCTCACAAAATTGATATAAGAACACAGATTTGTATGGCAAAGGACGTGGAACATTAATACTTGTATAATTTACTTGATAGCTGCGTTAAGGGCAAGAAACTGAAATTTAATATTTTATGTGATGATAGAAATATTTTGGGGCTATTGGTCTTCAAAAATTTTAAGATCATACACTCTTATCATTACAGTTTTGTAGCATGGAAACACAGTATATGAATATTTATTTACATATAAATGATATAAATAAACCACTGAATAGCAGACAATAAACATTATGAAGTACACTATATATATATTTAAAGGGGTGAGAAAAATTGATAAGATTGAAATTAATACAACTATGAAATAAATTGACACATTTGGAATAAATATTTTTGAAATAAATAATATTTAATACAATTTTAATTTATTTTATCTATTAATGGTAAAAACCATTTTAATACTAATATTACAGTGAGTGAAATATAATTGAATAATTTTATTTTTAGTATCTTTATTTAATAATGTGTGATACAGCAGTTTAAAGTTCACTCTGATTTCAAGTTTTCTTTTTCAAGCTTGGTTTTGAAGCTTTCATAGCTAGAAAAGATAACTCAGAGTGATACATGGACCCAAAATTTTTGGTGCAATTTGGCTAGTAAATTTCCATCTTCCTTGTTGTCCATCAGTTTTTCATGCAAAGTTTTTTGAAGTTGTACTATTTTAATTATTTTAACAAATTTGTTAGAAAGCCACTGAAAGACTTCATTGGCAATGTTGTAAAGTAGTTAATAAATGCCTTTTTTACAAGGTTTTAATACGTGCATATATAATTTTTATAGGTAATGCACATTATTTTTAACCACAAATTCTTGTAATGGTAAAAATATTTTCTCAGATAAATGTGTTCCCCACTCCCCGTTCCCAACTCTTTAACAACATATAAATGTTGGCCAGTTATCACTACAGAAAAGGTCAGTAAATTTGGAACACTTGCCTTTTTTTTTTTTCCATTTTATTAAATTTATTTTTTTAATAATTGTCTATATTTATGGGGTACATTGTGATATTTGGGTACAAGTGTACAATGTGAAAAGATCAAATCAGGGTAATTAGCATATCAATCATCTCAAACATTCAGCATTTCTTTGTGTTGGAAATATTCAAAATTCTCTCTACTAGCTATTTGAAATTGAATAATACATAGTTGTTAACTACAGTGTCCCTTCAGTGCTATTCTTCCTATCTAGCTGCAGTTTCTTATCCTTTGACTACTGTAAGGATACCATGGGCACTCAAGCGGAGGGGGAGGGGGAAAGCATTCCCTAGCAATATGGCACCCTTCCGGGTTATTCTCCGCAGTAGAAGCCCACTGGCGCCAGACCTCAACCAGTCACAGGTCAAGGCTCACCTCCTACCCAGCCCCGTCCAATCAGCTACCACCCTATCCACCCCCTATCAAAACCCGGAACGCAGCTCCCTATAAATATACACGCAGTCCTTGAATAAAGTGGAACTTCTCTGGCGAACTGTCAGCTCGGGTCCTGTCATCTTATTAGCTCGGGTCCGTGTGCTGGTTTCATTGGTGCCGAAACCTGGGAGGAGTTCACCCTGTGCCAGGGGACTCCTTTCTCGGACTTCCTCAGACCCCTCCGTGACCCCCCCAGGACTGACGGTCTGCCCTCGTCCATTTTCTCCGATGCTGGCTTACTTCATCCACCAGTGGCTCATCCGTTAGGTAAGCCCCTTTTTTCCTTTTGTCAGGCTTGTAGATTATTTAAACTTTCACCTTAATCACATTCCCCCGGCCCCAGCATTGACATGTTCCCGGTCCTGGAGGATGAACCCCCCCATTCCTCTCTCTTTCTCTCACTCCTTTTAACCTTCCTCCTACCAGGTCCTGGACCCCCGCCATCCATCAAAACCCTAGCAAGCTAGGTCCCTCCGGCTCCAGGCATCTTTGCCTCCAGGAAGTGATGGTCTAGGTGACGACCTACACCCCCTTCCTTACTGGGTTCATTCTTGAACCCATCTCCTGGGAATGGCATGACTCATTGGGGATGCCCTCTGAGTTCCATCATTCTCATCCAGCTGGAGGGCTCGTTCCAATCCTCCTTTTAAACCATCTCTCTCTCTCTAATCCTCTTCGGAATGGGAGCTTCCGCCTCCTCCCTCCGGGGTGATTCACCCTTACAATGTCTCTTAAACAACCTTACCACCCTATCCCTCAAGCCTGACATTAAACCCAAACTCCTCACTAAATTTTGCACACAAGATTGGCCTTATTATCCCTTAGATAACCAAAATAAGTGGCCCCCTGAGGGCACACTCAATCCCAACATTCTTTGGGACCTTTTTAACTACTGCCAGCACCTGAGAAAGTGGAACGAGATTCCATAGGCTTTCCGCCTGCTTGCCCCAAATCCCTCTCTCTGTCTCACCTGTTCTCCTTCCCAGGTNCCTCTACTTACATTAAAAAATTCCAATGGATCCTTCAGGCATACAGTCTCACACATCATGATATACATTTTGGCTCAATCCTACTCCGACATCAAGGCTAAGCCAAACAAAAAAACAAAACAAAAAAAAAAAACAAACAAAAAAAACTGAAAGAGGGCCCTGTTAATCCCCAGACTGAAATTTTATCAGTGGCCTTCACGGTCTTTC
>NW_007727275.1:0-292 GCF_000696425.1 Galeopterus variegatus | reverse complement strand
TGGACTCAATTATAGAAGCCCAGCCATTACCATCCGGTACCACTAACCAACAAGCTGAACTTGTTGCGGCCACTTGGGCCAGTATACTGGCAGAAGATAAATCCCTTATCCTGTACACAGATTACAAATATGGTTTCCATATACTCATATCCCATGCAGCAATTTAAAAAAAAAAGGGGGGGGGGAATGCTCAATACCAGAGACCATGCCATAACCAATTCTTCCCTGATCGAAAAACTCCTTGAAGCCTCCCAGCTACCGGTTCGGCTAGGGGTATCCCATTGTAAGACAC
>NW_007727274.1:443513-444122 GCF_000696425.1 Galeopterus variegatus | reverse complement strand
TTCGGTGATGGGACACAATAAACAACTACATTGTATATTGACAAAATAAAAATAATAATAAAAAAACAAAAAACAAAAAAAACTAGTCTTCTTTTTTAATGTCCCTTCCCCTACTTCAGGGCTGTTCACCATTTCCCTCCCCTGATGAATTTAAATCTATACTCAGAATATCATCTGGGCCTACCCATGGCTCACTTGGGAGCGCAGTGGCGCTGGGAGCACTGAGGCTGCAGGTTCAGATCCTACATAGGGATGGCTGCTGTGCTCACGGGCTGAGCACAGTGCGGGCAACACCAAGCCAAGGAAGGGTTCCAATCCCCTTACCAGTCACAAAAAGAAAAAATAAAAAAAAAAAAATTTAAAAAAAGAATATCATCCGACAAAATTTCTCTGAAGCAGTAGTCTCAACTCTTGCTACTTGTCAGAATCATCTGAGAACTTTTATCTATCTACATATCTATCTATGTACCTATCTACAGGCATACCTTGGAGATATTGAAGGTTTTGTTTCAGACCACCGCAATAAAGCATATATCACAACAAAGCAAGCCATACAATTTTTTTTGGTTCCCAGTGCATACAAAAGTTTCATTTATATTCTACTATAGT
>NW_007727274.1:439228-441708 GCF_000696425.1 Galeopterus variegatus | reverse complement strand
GTCAGCCTGTCCTTTGAAGCTTTGAAGTTAGGCATTGACTTCTCTCTAGCTATGAAAGTTCTATATGACATCTCATCCCCTCCCAATATGAGGTTGTTTCATCTACATTGAAAGTCTGTTGTTTCATGTAGACACCCACCTTCATCAGTTGTCTTAGCTAGATCTTCTAGGTAACTTGCTTCAGCTTCTACATCAGCACTTGCTGTTTCAACTTTCATTTTCATCTTATGGAGATGGCTTCTTTCTTTTAAACCTCTTAAACAAACCTCTGCTAACTTCAAACTTTTGTTTTGCAGCTTTCTTACCTCTCTCAGCCTTCACAGAATTGAACAGAGTAGGGACCTTGCTCTGGATTAGACTTTGGCTTAAGAGAATGTTGTGGCTGGTTTGATCTTCTACCCAGACCACCAAAACTTTCTTCATATCAGCAACAAGGCTGTTTCACTTTCTCATCATCTGTGTGTTCACTAGAATAACACTTTTAATTTCTTTCAAGGAATTTTCCTTTACATTCACAACTGGCTAACTGGATTAAGAGGCCTAGATTTCAGCCTGTATTGGCTTTCAACATGCCTTCTTCACTAAGCTTGATCATTTCTTGCTTTTGATTTAAAGCCAGAGACGTATGAGCCTTTCTTTCACTAAAACACTTAGAGTCCACTGTAGGGTTATAAATTAGCCCATTTTTTAATATGGTTGAGTCTCAGGGAATAGGGAAATTTGAGGAGAGGGAGAGAGACAGGGGAACCACTGGTCCGTGGAAGAATCAGAACACACACAACATTTATTGATTAAATTTGCTGTCTTATATGGATGCATTTTATAAGATCTCCAAACAATTTCAATAGTAATATTAAAGCTCACTGATCACACATCACCACAACAGATATAACAATAATAAGAAAGTTTGAAATATTGCAAGTATTACCAAAATGTGACAGAGACAAGATATATGTTGCAGAAAAAACTTGCTCAGATAGACTTGCTCAATGCGGGGTTGTCACAAACCTTCAATTTGTAAAAAACACANGCCATACAATTTTTTTTGGTTCCCAGTGCATACAAAAGTTTCATTTATATTCTACTATAGTTTATTATGTGAGAATAGCATTATGTCTAAAAAAAATTACATACATTAATTAAAAAATACTTTATTGCTTAAAAAAAAATGCTAGTGACCATCTGAACCTTCAGTGAGTCATACACATTTTGCTAATGAAAGGTCTTGCCTCAGCGTTGATGGCTACTGACTGATCAGGGTAGATATTGCTGAAGGCTGGGGTGGCTATAGAAATTTCTTAAAATAGGACAACAGTGAAGTTTGCCACATTGATTGATTCTTCCTTTCATGAAAGATTTCTCTGTAGCATACAATGCTGTCTGATAGCATTTTTACCGACAGTAGAACTTTCAAAATTGGAGTCAATCCTCTCAAAACCTGCCATTGCTTTATAAACTAAATTTATATAATATTTTCAGTCCCTTTTATTAATTTCAACAATGTTCACAGATCTACACCAGGACTAGATTCCATTGCAAGAAACCACTTTCTTTGCTCATCCATAAAAAGCAACTCCTCATGTGTTAAAGGTTTATCATAAGATTTCAGCAATTCAGTCACATCTTCAGGCTCCACCTCTGATTCTAGTTCTTTTGCTCTTTCCACCACATCTGCAGTTATTTTCTCCTCTGAAGTCTTGAACCCCTCAAATACATCCATGAGGATGGCTTCTTCCACAGTCCTTTTAATATTCGTAATTTGACCACTTCCCATGAATCATGAATGTTTTTAATGGCATCTGGAATGGTGAATCCTTTCCAGAAGTTTTTTTNTTTTTTTATTTACTTTGCCCAGATCCATCAGTGTAACCAGTATCTATAGCAGCTGTAGCATTATAAAATGTGCTTAAGTGAGAAAACTTGAAAGTTGAAATTACTCCTTGATCCATGGGCTGCAGAATAGATGTTGTATTAGCAGGCCGGAAAATAACATTACTCTTCTTGCACATCTCCATTAGAGCTCTTGGGTAACCAGGTGCATTGTTAATAAGAAATAATATTTTGAAAATAACATTTTTCCTTGGGTGAAGGTCTAAACAGTGGGCTTAAAATATTCATTAAACCGTGCTGTAAACAGATGAACTGTCATCTGGGCTTTATTGTTCCATTTATAGAGCACAGACAACGTAGATTAAGCATAATTCTTAGAGACACTAGGATTTTTAGAATGGTAAAGAGGATTGGCTTCAAATCAAAGTCACCAGCTGCATTAGCTCATAACAAGAGAGTCAGCCTGTCCTTTGAAGCTTTGAAGTTAGGCATTGACTTCTCTCTAGCTATGAAAGTTCAATATGACATCTCATCCCCTCCCAATATGAGGTTGTTTCATCTACATTGAAAGTCTGTTGTTTCATGTAGCCACCCACCTTCATCAGTTGTCTTAGCTAGATCTTCTAGGTAACTTGCTTCAGCTTCTACAT
>NW_007727274.1:313708-437724 GCF_000696425.1 Galeopterus variegatus | reverse complement strand
ATATTAAAGCTCACTGATCACACATCACCACAAGAGATATAACAATAATAAGAAAGTTTGAAATATTGCAAGTATTACCAAAATGTGACAGAGACAAGATATATGTTGCAGAAAAAAATTGCTCAGATAGACTTGCTCAATGCGGGGTTGTCACAAACCTTCAATTTGTAAAAAACACAGTATGTGGGAAATGCAATAAAGTAGAGCACTATAAAAGAGGATATTACTTCATGTGTTCAACAAGTTAGTTTTAACGATTTCCTCTTCGGAGAGGCTTTTTCGTGAATATAGTCCTCTGACCTCCCTTTTCAAAGAGCATACTTAGAAAACTTGTAATTATGAATTCTTTCCCTGCCCCTTTGAGATGCAAATCGTTTTAAAAGCTTCACAACAATTTTACAACCCAGGAATGTGTTTCTCAAGGACCTAAAAGCCATTTCTTGAAAATGTAATTATCCAGGAAGATTGTGCCCCTGTTTCTCAGTCTCTTTGGGAGAATAGGAGCCTAACTTTGGTGGGTGCCTTGCTCCAAAGTTGTAAAACTACTTCCTGTTATGCATATATAAGAAAGTTTACTTTTAATTTGGGTAAGGCCAATTAGCAAACACAAATGGCTTACAATTCTCCCTAATCCAGCTCTTAAAACTTTTCCTAACCTTTTTTTAAAGTAGAGCTGAGTTCAATCTCTCCCCTCTTGCAATGAACTTAAATTCTTCCTTACTTGTCTAATTTTGGTGCAATTTTTGTCTTAGCATTATTTATCTTTATATTCAGCTGCCTAATTTTTCCTCATTTTTTCATCCCACAGGTCACCTGCATGTTTTTAAAAGTCTACAAGCATTCTGATGTGTGGCCATGCTGGTCAACCATTGGTTTATGTATTAACATAAATTCAAATATGCTGGCTCAAGATATATTTGCACTTCATGCTTTATAAATATGGGATGAATGTAAGTATGCTCTGATGTATATGAAATCAAGTTAGTCAGGAGACTGATAGTTGGATGGAAGCAGGCAGTCATAATGGCTGTGATGTCACATATTATAAAAGACAAGTACGTAAGACTTTTTCTGACAACTTGCTTTAGTGTACCACAAACCCCCACTTACACTAGATATGGAAATGATTTATGTTACATATTTCAAAGATTTTTCTGAAAAGAGACAACTTATAGTGAAAAGAGTGGGAATTAAGCAGTCTGAGGCCCAATTACTGGTTTGCCACCAAATGACTAAAATACTTTTGAAAGCTGTAAACTCTAAAACACTATATAAGCATAGACGATTCTGGTGATGAATGGCTAAAAGTAATAAATAAGAAAATAAATAAGTAATAATTTAATCATTTTGAAGAAACAATGTCATATACTTTATTGCTCATGTTTAAAAATAAATTAAAAATAAGTATAAGTGTAGCAGGTCTTCTGTTATAACTATTTAACTAATTAATAGAGTTTCTAATAATAGAAGGAAAGCCATTGAATGTTCAAGCAGTGGATAATTATTTGGTATATTAAATGTCTTTGAACTTCTGTACAAATAAGTTATAAACCAGGTACCAGCTACCAACAACTACAATTAAATGAATATTGAAATTCTAGTTACATTAAAAGTGATCCTGTAATGTATATGTGCTACTGCATAGCAAAACATCATAGTGTAACATTGCAAAAACAATGAACTGGTTGGGATGAATGAGTATCAACAGTTTAGCAGACAGATGGAACAGTCAAAACATCACTCTTTTCTACACAGTAGAGAACCATTAGATGCTAACAGATTTGTTCCTGCCATAATGACAAATTAAAAGAGATCACTAATAGCAGACAGATGGAACAGTCAAAACATCACTCTTTTCTACACAGTAGAGAACCATTAGATGATAACAGATTTGTTCCTGCCATAATGACAAATTAAAAGAGATCACTACAAGCACAAAAGCATTAACATCCTGGCATGAAGGTTTAGATGTAATTTGGTACATCGCCAAACAGATTAATACATTGTTTGCCAAGCTTTGTAAATTATTGTGCCACTTGTAACTCTTTTTACTTTAAGAAGTTCTTAATATAAGAATGAAAAATAAACTTCCTGATCTTAGAAAATTAATGGACTTTCAATTTCACATAGATCTGTCTCTTGTTGAAAATAAATGCACAAATCAATTCATGAAAATCTTGGAGAGAACAGAAGTGTTTGTGAGTCTTGTGATTACCACTCAAAAATGTGTCTCTTATTGTCTTCAACAATTTTATAAATATATAATTAAATAATATAAAACCTACATGAAAAGCAAATTACAGATTCTAGAGGATGGAAACTTTATTAAAAGGAGTTATTGCAAAAACTCCTAGAGATATTATCTCTTAAACTTAACTATATTTACTTTGATTAATCATTTCTATTCAGAGACCAAATTTTTAAAGCATAACATGAAATTGAAGGCTTATTTCAGTGACATCTCTGCAGTGTTATTGTGATAATGATGATGAGAAGGAGAATAAATTATTAAAGAGATTTGGCACCAGGAAATTTTTAAAAAATGACTTTGTTTGCAGGCCAAATGTAAAGCAGTTGTTTGGCACACAAGCTAATGGCCCAAACTGGCAGGCTTGAGTCTGATTCAATATCATCTTGTCAGCATTCTCCTCTCCTGCCAATACATGAAAACAAAGCAATTCCCTAAAGAAGAAAAAAAAAATGAACAAGTTATTTCCTTAGTCAAATGCTATGTTGTGGTCAGGTCTCCATGGTCAAAGTAAAACAGACATGTGATGCAAAGCTGTGAAAGACAGAAATGATCTTCTAATAGCTCAAGCCAGTGACATGAATGGCAGAGAGTTCAGCAACAAAATATATTGAACTTTACAAACAAGTTGGTTGTGGTCAGGTCTCCATGGTCAAAGTAAAACAGACATGTGATGCAAAGCTGTGAAAGACAAAAATGATCTTCTAATAGCTCAAGCCAGTGACATGAATGGCAGAGAGTTCAGCAACAAAATATATTGAACTTTACAAACAAGTTTTTTTTTTCTTTTCTATATGCATAATTAGGGAAATAATCAATTTGCCCAAAATGAATTAGAATAATAAATCCTCTACTTCAAAATAATAAGAAACGTTAACAGATCTTGCAAAATTGTTGTGTGAACAAAAAATATAGTGGAATAAGAAATATTATTTGATTAATAATTAGTCAGCATGTGACTACTACTCAGAGATGTCTGAAAACGTTAAAAGTCAATTTTTTAACCTTTCAAGCTTCATATCACATTTATAAGATTGTTTCCTAGTATTCTCTCAACAGGGAACATTTTTGGAATTGAATTGGACAAATAAAAGTCAAAACAAAATCTCTATATGACATGGAAATGCTAAAAAATGAGCAGCATATTAAAAATGTTCAATTTTAAAATTTTAAAATTGTTCATTTAAAAAATGTTTAATTAAAAATTAAAGCCGTGGAAGTCCTTTTGGCTTCAGTTATTTATAGGTGAAATGATGGGCTGAGTCTAGCCCTGAATTTCTTCTAACAATTTCTCAAGTAAGGGAGTAACCCCAACTAGGGAGATCAGCATAAAGTTTTTTTTGTTTGTTTGTTTTGTTTTTGTTTTTGTTTAAGTAAGCTTTATTATTATTATTATTTGCCAAAATTTTGGAAGATAGTATACTTTCCATATACTCACACCAATTTCCCATGTAATTAGTATCTTACATTAACATGATATTTTTGTCAGAATTAATGAACAAAATTGATATAGCCTTATTAACTAAAGCCTACACTTTAAATAAAGTGATTTCTTTAGTTTTTACCCAATGTCCTTTCTATGTTCCAAGGTCTCATCCAGGTTACCACATTACATTTAGTCCTCATGTCTTCTTGGCTTCCTCTAAGTCATTTCTCAGACTTTCTTTTCTTTTGATTATCTCAACAATTTGAGGAGTACTGGCTAGCTATTTTAAAGAATATTTCTCAATTTCAGTTTATGTTATGTTTTTCTCATGAGTAGACAAGGTGATGGGATTTGGAGAAGAAGTTATTGTTCTCATCACATCACATTAAGGGTACATGCTAAGAACATGACATATCACTGCTGATATGAGCCTTGATCACCTGGTTGAGATAGTGTTTGTCAAGTTTCTTCACCATAAATTTACTCTTTTTCCTCCTTTTTATGCTGATTTCATGTACAGGCCACACTTCAGGAGTGGGGAGTTATGTTCTGCCTCCTTGAGGGCAGAGTAGATACATAAATTATTTGGATTTCTTTTGCACAAGAGATTTGTCTCTTCTCCACCATGTATTTATTTATTCAATCATTTATTTGTATCAGTATGGACTCCTGGATATTTATTTTACACTTTCGATTATAGTCCAATTCTGCTTGGTTTGTTTTGTTGTTCACATTGGTCTATCTTTGGGCACTGGGAGTGTTTTGGTTGGTTCCTGTACCCCTTTGAGACACTCCTATTATTTTGGTGACTTTTTAAAAGTATTTTCTTGCTTTCTGTTATCACAAGATGCTGCTCCATCATCATCTTTAATATTCCCTGTCCCATCCTTAGAATCAGCCATTTTTCTGAAGAGGTCTAGCTTCTGTCATAGGAAAATGGTTTTAGAAACCAATATGTGGGTTCTTGGTGTCAGCATGATTTTTAATATATTGGATGATACAAAAGAGATATCAATTGACAATAAGATAAATAAGGCAGATCATAGCCAGAGTATAAATGATCTTGAATACTGAGAGAAATTGAACAGAGTATGATGGCATATAAAAGTCCAGAGTCTTATCATGAAGCAGGTAAATGGCATCATAAAATAAAAGCGTATGAATTAATATAACTAATAAATATTATGAGCATAATGAATAAACCTGATACATAATGCATATTTAATACATAGAAACAGTATTAAAACCTGGAAGTTTGCTATTCCTCGGGTGTGACTTATTGCCTGCCAAAGAGAATGTCTGATCGCAAAAACTGATTTGCCTGATTTAAATTATCATTCATGCATTCATTATCTCACTCATATATTTACTCATGTTTCTAAGAAATATTTGTTGAAGATTTATTTATTCACTGAAATTTTCTTATTGAGAATGTAAAGGTTGCTTGGAAATTAGCAGTGAAGTTTTTTTAAAAGTCTATGTTCTTAAAAGTTTATATTTTAAAGAAAAGAGATAAAAATAGAACAATGAATAGTTAAAAGACAGAGTGCAAAGTTGAATTAAACTGGAAAAGCAATTAATAGAAAATGATTGTGGAATGAACTATCTAAGAGAGGATGGTCATGTAAAACTTCTTCGATGATGTTACATTTGAGCAAAACCACACATGAGCACATGAGTTACAGTGCACAGTACATGGAAAGATAACCACAAAGGCCTTAACATGAGTGTCCATGTTCAGTTTGAGGAGCACGTTTGGAGTGGGAGAGAAAAGGCAAGAGTGGTAGATATGCATCAGGTAAGGAAGCAGATCATTGTGTGCTTTATTAAACTGGAAGAACGTAGTATTTGTTACAGTGTGATGGAAGGACACTGGTGAGATTTGAGCAGAGGAGTAACATGATCATGTTTATATTTTTAGAGAATCACTCTGGTTTCTGGAAGAAATTCTTGGGGGATTGGAAGCCAGAGAGAAAGTAGATCGACTATTTAGAGTGTTAATGCAGTAACCTGGGCAATATATGATAAAAAAGTAGATAAGCATGTTAGAGGAAAAGGGTGTGAAAGTACTCAGATGTATAATTTATAGCACAAACTTTTAGGTAATGTATATTTTAAAGTAGAGCTGGTAGGATTTGCTAATGGTTTGTCTGAGGAGTAAGAGAGAAATAAAGGAGACACACCTTTTACCCTGATGCTCTTTCCTAAAGTGAAGAATATTAGGGAAGGAACAGGCGTTGAGGACAGCATCTTCTGTGTGCCAGGTGTTCTGCTAGACCCAGACATAAAATGGTTAAACACGTACAAAATAACCTTATCATGAAAGAACTCACCATCTAGAGAGGGAGACTAGTGTTTGATAATGGGCAGATAAAGAAGTAATGACCAATTATGATAAGAAGGAATAACATGAGCAGGGAGTTACACACTGGTAATTTAAATCAGAAAGTCAGAGAATGCAAGATATAGATGGAAGAAGTGCCCCAAACAAAAGCTGCAAGGCAGGGAGCAGCGTGGAAGACGAGGCTGAACTGCGCTTTTGGTGGGACAAATCAGAAAAACTCATCACATGTTTTTTATGTGGGAATATTTAAGATAGAACATGTGTATGTATATGTATGTTAAGTTGTAGATGTGTTTGAGCCTTGTCTCTTTCCTAAACAAGTTACAGAAACACTCATTTTTTAAAAGAAACTTTAAATGAGCCCTTTAAAAATTAACTGATGTACACTCTTTCCTTATTAAAACACACCACTTTTTTCTTTCACTTCCTTATTATACTCTAGTTATCTAATTACAAACTAATTAAAATAATAAATGATAGCTATCATGATCATTCAAGTGTTCTCCATACAGAAGCCCAGCATGAAAGACTAAATAAATACCTTCAGGTGGGCTTCTCCAATCTGTCTTCAAACAACAAAGCATGAACAGAAGTTGGTTGACTCTAAACTAAAAGACAACTAGCTCTAAAGTTGTCTGAGCTCTTTGTATATTCTGGATATTAACCCCTTGTCAGATGTGAAACAACCCAGGCACAGAATGAGAAATACTGCATGTTCTCAGTCATAATTGGGAGCCGAATCCATAAATAAACAAATGACAATAAAAAGAGACAGACAGAAAGAAAGAAAGAAACAACAATCACAGTAATATGTTGCACTTTTAGAAAACTAGAGGTGGAAAAGAGGAGAGGAGGGGAAAAGCGAGGGGAAGCTAATGAGGAGTTGGTCAATGGACACAAAGAATGATTGCGTATTGTAATGATGAATAAGCTAACTATACTGATCTAACCACCACACATTCTACACAATTATTGAAAATCAACCTTGTACCCCACATGTATGTATAATAAAAAAAATAAAAATTAAATATAAGAAAAGAAAATAAAAGATAGTTAAATTAAGATTTACATATTCTTGGTTTTGTGTATGTGCTTCTGAGTTAGGTATATTTCTCTTTAAGTAAAAACTAAGTCATTAAGCCGCCTTATGTAATGATAATTATTACTTGTAATAACTCAAATCTAAAGATTTGGTAACATTTTGCAATATGCTCCCTATAAGGCATATCTGCTTCTCCTGATTGCAGTAGAATCAAATATAAGCAGACAAAAAGGTGAAGTGGATCTATATTTAAGTCCTTTTGCTATCGTGCCATTGCCATGTATGTGTAGGAAAAGCCATCCCTTGCATAACACCCTTCAATTGCTGACACTTTGCAGCCACTTCGCTCATTATATCTTAAGTCAAAGCTTTGCGAAACAGCTCAAAGCATAGCAAAGTGTCAGGGAAGTTTCTAATCACTGAAAATATTCCATTTGTGAGAGCTTGGCCTGGACTGGGGCCACAGATTCAGGGTATTGCTGAAACTGTACTTGTGTTTGCCCAGGAGTGAAGGAATAATCAAAGCTCCTGAAAAGATGAAATTGTTACTGGTTCTCTCAGTTTTTTTTTTTTTCCTCCACTTCTTGCCTCAGATTATTGAAACTGTGCCTTTAGCAGTTCATATAATACCATTTATTTTTCAGAAACAGAAACAGATTCTTGCCGTTATCCAGTTTTCCAAACAGAGGTGAAGCATCACTAATATGAAGATCCTTGGAAAGAAGTGATAGTTGAAATCTCCATGTTCACAAGGGTCTGCATAGAGAGAAAATGTTTTAAAAAAGTAATTAGTACTAAAAAAGTTTCAATCAGAGCTCACTGCCTTATCATGGAATATAGGAAGGAATTCCCATGAAATGCTGCAGACCTTTCATTGTAGCGATGATGACCAAATCTAATTTCTAACAGGTTCTCATAGAAGTTAGATTCTAATAGAAAAGCTTTCCTTAATGTCATGTTTTCAGTTTCTTCTTTGTGCTCAGTGGATTCTTTTCATTCTGAATGCAACATCTCTCATGGTTCATATCACAGCATAAATAACAAAAATGACTAAACCATACTACTTGTTTAGTTACAGCTTCATTTAGGGAAATCTCTGGGCATTACCATGAACACTGGGCTATTGTGAGACTCATGTTGTCTGTGAATAGAGACAAGTTTTTGTTGTGTTTGTTTGCTTGTTTGTTGGTTGGTTTTTGAGATTTTCAAATCTTTATGTTTTTGGTTCATCTTTCCTTATTGCACTGACTTGGAATTCCAATATGATTTGAATATGAATTGGTGTGGTAAGATTGCTATCAAGTTTTCAAATTTATTGAGAAAGCTTTCCATCTTTACCCTTAAATGTAATAGTAACTATAGATTTCCTTCTATCCCAAATCTGCCTAGAGGTTTTTTTTTTTTTTTTTTTTTTTTTTATCACAAATGGATGTTCAGTTTTGCCAAATTACTTTTAATATATTTTGAGATAATCATATTTTTCTTTTTTAGTGTGTTGATATGGAAATTACAATAATTGGTTTTCAAACCTTGAACCAGATTTGCTATGGGTTTGAATTGTTCTTCCTTTGGTTTCTTAGGATGAAAGTTCACGTTACTGGTTTGAGACTTTTTGGGGGTTAATCTTAGCATTTATGCTACATATTTACATCTATAAAGTGATTTTGCTGCATTCAACCCATTTTGATACTATGTATTTTCACATTAATTTATTTTTTTTTAATTTCCTTTGACATCATCTGTTCAATTCATGGATTATTTAGCAGAGTGTTAAATTTCTGATTATTTTAGGAATTTCAAGATATCTATTGCAAATTTCTAGTTTGATTCCATTACATTTGGAGAATATTATTTCTATTATTTTTATTCCTTAAAATTTTAAAGTTTATTTTTAAATATGATTTAAAAATAAATATGTTTGTTTGAGTGTCTTTATTAAAAGAGTGTTCAATGTGTTCTTGAACATAATGTTGGGTGAGGTCCTCCATAAATATAGATTAGGTTATGTGGTTTGATACTGTTATTCATGTCTCTTGTATGTATACGATAATTTTCAGTCATTTTATTCAATTACTGAGAAAAGAGTGTTTGAAGTTTCCAGCTAAAACTGTGAACTTTTTTCTATTTTGTCTTTCAGTTCTAACAGTTTTGCTGCATATATTTTGAAGCTCTGTTATTAGGCAAATACCTGCTTAGGATTACTATGTCATGGAGATTTCACTCCTGTACAACTGAGTAATAATTTTCTTTATTTAAGCTTTGATACTCTTCATTGTTCTAAAGTCTATTTATTTCTGAAACTAATGTTGATAATCCAGCTTCCTTTTGGTAGATGTTGGCATAACAGGCCTTCCTCTAGCTTTCTATTTGCGACATATTTTTACATGTAAATCAAGTTTCTTTTAGACAGCATATATTTGGGTCTTGCTTTTTTAAAAAAACAAATGTAGCAACATTGTCTTTTAATTGGCATGTTTACACTACTCTAATTTAAAGTGTATGTAGATATGGTTGAGTAGGTTTCATTTGCTAGTTGTTTTTATTTGTTGCCTCTGCTCTTTATATATTCTATCTTCCTTTTATGCCTTTTTAATGCATTTTTATGCTTCAATTTTATCTCCACTATGGACTTGTTATTTATACTTGTTTAAAAATGTTTTTAATGGTTGCCCTAGAGTTTAGAATACACATTTTTGTTTAAACACTGTCTAACTTAGTATTATAACAGTTGGTATATAGTATAAAGACCTTATAAAACTATATTCCTATTTCCTAAATCTCATTTGTTGTGCTAGTTTTGTCATATACTTTTACTTTCACAAATGCTATGAACTAGCAACATGATGCTAATGATTTTGTTTTAGAGAATCACTTAACTTTTGTAGTGATTTAAATTTAAAATCATTCCTTTATTCAGTGTATAATGCTCTTTATTTCTATCTGTTCAACCAAGACTGTGTCCTGGTTTCATATTGTTTTTTCATAAGAAACTTACTGTGAATGTTCTTGTAGTATACACTTGGTAGCAATGACTCTTCTGATTGTGTTTGTCCAGAAGGGTCTTAATTTCTCTTCCATTTTTGAAACACAATTTTGCTAGATATTTGGAGTTAACAGTGTTTTTGTTTTCTTTCAGAACTTTAAAAACAGCATACCACTGTCTTCTGAATTGCATGATTTGTGATAAGTCTAATTGTCGTATTGTCTTTGCCTGTATGTAATGGGTATTTTCACTGTGTGTCTTCAAGATTTTCTGTTAACCTTTTGATTAAAGCAATTTAAATATGATATGCATATGTGTATTTTGTTGTTGTTGATCTTTCCAGGCGTGCTCTGGGCTTATTTGATTTGTGATGATTCTCTGTCATTAATTTTGGCAAATTCTTAATCAATATATTTCAAATATTTCTTCTGCTTATGCTCTCTCTCTTGTCCTTCTGGAATTTTAATTACACATGTATTAGCCTGTTTGATATTTTCCCACAGTTATTAGGTTTTTATTTTTATTATTTTTTCTCATATTGTTTCAGTGTGGTAAATATCTACAGACCTGTTTTCAAATTCTGTCCTAAGCTGGGTCAAAGTTTATTAAGGAATTGAAGGCATCGTTTATCTCTATTTATTTTATTTTATTTTTTTTACCTTTAGCATTTTTGATAAATTCTTTATTGCAGTTTTTACCTCTCTGCCACAATATTCTTCTATCTTACATGTTGCCCATTTTCACGGTTTTTAAATTCTCCTTGTAGTTCCAAAATTCATTTTGAATGCGAGTCTTATTATGCTGACTACTTTGTCTCTTGGCAGTCGGTATTCTTGCCTTTTAATATACTTCATCTTTTTTTTTTTTTTTTCCTTATTTTTAACCTGGGAATCTTGTGTAGGAGAGAAAAGACTGAGGTAAATACATTTTATCCCTGGAAATGGGCACATCTTTCCTCTGTGAGGGTTTTTAGTGTAAGGATTGGAATTAATTTGGTAAAAAATGTGGCTGGATTTTAGGTTTATTGCTGCTAGGGTTATCCTTAATGTAGTATCCTTAATGATCTAGTTTATCATGTGTTTGGGATAGGGGTCCATTTTCCAGAAGTTTTTCTCAATCATCTCCTCTTACAGCTTTGAGTCCTTGCTTTTAATTTGATGCTTGTTAGTTTGATGATGGTGGTGATGGTGGGGAGTGGGAAGGGCTGGTTCTCTGTTGTTATGATATGACTAAGCCTCGGACATACATGAGCAGACACCATAAACATGGATATCAGAGATGTAGCCTTCTCAGTGGCCCAGACTAGTCCTGACATTAAGTTTTAGGCCCAGCAGGTATTCCTGATCCTCTTTCAGGGCTGAAACCTTCTTCCATTTACTTCCCCCTGCTGCAATGTGTCTGTACTAGTCTTCTAAGAGCAATAAAGTGTGTTCCTTTACTCTACAGATTAGGGTTATTGTTTTATATGGATGTGTCAAAAACTGTGAAAGGTATGAAATTATTCCTACTTAAAGCTAGTAAGTTAGATTGCCTTACTTTCATGGATGCTGGCAGAAAATGTGAGATTTCTGGGTCAAAGACAAAAGACTATTACTCACAAAGGAGTGAACAGCCTGAAATTCATGTTTGCATTGACAACACAGTGGCAGCTAGGTGTCACACGTAAGGAATCTGTGACTTAGGAATTTATAAGGAACCACATGTAAACCTTCCTGACCTTTGCCCCAGAGCAGACATTATCTTTATTACATTGACAGCAAAACCATCTGTCTTCTTTTCCTGAGGGTTCCACTTTCTATTTCTGAGGCTGTTCACTATACTAATTTTCTTTATTTTTTTTTCTTTTCTTTTTTTTTTATTGTAACTTAGTTGTGGGGTACAAAGTTGAGTATCAATACCTATGTGCAATATGTGATGCTCAGATCAAGATAATTAGTGTATTCAACATTATACAATGTAATCATTTTTCATGGCCCTTTACAAATTCCTTCCTTACCCTTCCCTTTTCCTCCCCGGTAACCTCAGTTCTGTTCTCTCCTTTTGAAAGTTCAGCATATTATTATGATGTATGTATTTTCTTTATTTTTATTATTTATTTATTATTTTTTAGCTCCCACTTATGAGTGAGGATGTGAGGTATTTCTCTTTCTGTGCCTGGCTTATTTCACTCAACATGATTTTCTCTAAATTCATCCATGTTGCTGCAAATGGAAATATTTCATTCTTTTTATGGCAGGGTAGTATTCCATTGTATAAATCACCCGACAATGGACATTTATGTTGATTCCAACTCTGGTTATTGTAAAAAGAGCTGTGATAAACATGGGAGTGCAGGTATTCCTTCGATACGATGATTTCCATTCCTTTGGGTATATACCTAGCATTGGAATTGCTGGATGATATGGCAGTTCTATCTGTAGTTGTTTGAAGAACCTCCATATTGTATTCCATAATGGCTGCACCCACTGACAGTCCCACCAACAGTGTAGGAGGGTTCCTCTTTCTCTGCAGCCTCACCAGCATTCGTTATTCAAATTTTCTTCTAAAAAGTTTGGAACAAAAGGCTACTTGTGCCTCTACTTGGAATATATACGGGAAGAAAGATTCATGGAGAATTATCTCACAACAACAGGAGATGAGAGTGAAGGGTTTGAATGTGATTTTTGGACGTGATTTCTCCTTCCCACCAGCTGCTGTTCCATTACCCCAGGCAAAATAAAGGGAGCTTTTCCAGGAATCTTGCCAAGTGGGATGTATGAAGGAAAAGCCTGAAAAAATGTACAAACACCTTTCATGTTTGCAGTCTACAGTGTCTCCACACACTTTTACCAGCCTACTATCAGTTTCTATCAATTTGTTAGCTATTCTTGCTTAATTTTCCTTATTTATGTAGGTCTGAAAGTTTCTGTTCCAAGTAAAGAAATGTGTACACCCTGTGTCTTTCTTCTGGTGACTTTCTCTTCTTAGATTTTATGCTAGTTGGTTGCCCTGAAACCTTAGCTCTCTAGTGAGCTCAAGAAAATCTGTAAGCTTGCAGAATTTATGGCAGTTTTCTTGTTATAAATGTGGGAGCAACACTCCCCATCTAGTTCTCTTCATCCCTGAGTAAAAAATGAAAGTACCCATTGTTCAGATTGTTTTAATAGCAATTTATTAATTAAAACCTACACAACTCTATCCCATTGAAATAGTGGCTTCAAAGAACATTACAAATGAAAATTTAAGTTTTAACTTGCTTTAAAAAGTACTGTGTATTTCTGATATCCAATTACCAGTTATAGTCTCAGGAGCTTTAAAAATCTATCATTATATACAGATACAATGAAACTTATAAAATTTTGTGTATCTTTATTATTTGTTGTAGTCAAAAATAGTTAGTTGCTTGGATTCCAGATTGTATTTTCTTTTTTTTTTTTCCTTTTTGTCTTTTTTTGTGACCGGTAACGGGATCGCAACCCTCAGTGTCGCACCTGTACCGTGACCGGCAACGGGATCGCAACCCTCAGTGTCATGCCCGCACCGAGCTCAACTAGTGAGTGGACCGGTCTCTATATGGGATCCGAACCCTTGGTGGGAGCGCTGCCATGCTCCCAAGTGCCGCACTCTACCGAGTGCGCCACTGGGCCGGCCCCTCCAGACTGTATTTTCTAATGTGAATAATGTTATTCAATGACATTAGTCACCAAAAGCTTATTAATTTAGAGTTATTCCCCTATATAGTTAGGAACTAACATTCTGCCTCTCTAGTGGCTATCTCACTTGCAAAAGATTTATACAGCTTTTTTCCTTCTAATCCCTCAAAACTACCTCAGTCTTTTCTCAAAACATCACTGTTTTTTACAATAAAAGGAAGCAGTATCTGGGATTCTGGCCAAAGGAATCAAATGGAAAACAGGGCAGAGTATTGGTCCTATGTGCACCAAGGACTGCCTGAAAAGACTAGCTTAATTTTGCTTGTGACAGTCCATGCTCAAAGAAAGGGTGAATTGAGAGAAGCCTGGATGTAAGAGCTTTAAAATGCATGTCAAATGTAGATTTTTTTTTTTGTAACATGGCAAAGGAAAAATAATTTAATGGTTTACTGTACAAAGAATAGAATGTAAATGTATAGAGCAGAAATTAAGCCTACTTTATATTGTAATATGTGAACAATAGTAATTTTAAATATGAAAAATAAGGCTTTCATACAAAATAATAAAGAATATATTGTAGAAAAGACCACGGCTCTAGTTTACCGTTTTCATTTTTTAAATGCTGTGTTTTTACCCCCAAAATAAAACATTTTTGTATTGTTTTGTTTTATATTTGCAGCAAGCTATTTCCTATGACTTTTACAAGGAAAGTACTTTATGGTTCTTTGGACTGATTGCTGAACTTTTATGAATTGTGTCCACTTGAACTAGCAATTTAAGAGTATCTATTTTCGATTTCCTGAACTCCGATGGTAGCTATTTTCTTTCCTAGGAATATACTTTTTAAGTGCTTTGTTTATTTTCTTTATGAGTAGTTTACTATCTCTAATTTGAGGAACAAAGGAAAGAAGACCTGTGATTTTCAGAGATGATAAAAGACAGTCATCACCAGAGAGGGCTTTAAGAAGAGAAGACCAGATGACGCTCCACTGAAGTTATTTTGTCACAGTCTGGGAAGTTCTACAGACTTACATGAGAGACAAAGGTGATTCAGGAATCCAGCACTCTGTCACAGGCAATGTTTTCTGGTCTGGAACATTTCACAGCAGAAATTAAAAAATCGAACATTGTTCTTCCTGACATAATAATCCTGCCTCTGTTATTAACTCTAAGTAACTATGTTTGATATACTATTAGATTTCATATTTATTTCATTCTATGGATATAAGATATATGTGACAAAGATAATAAATACTGATTTTTTTGACATGTGACTTTATCTTACTTGATGTAAGTGATATAATTATATTTTGGAATAATTTGAATCTAGGCACATTAAGAAATTTAATGGAACTTCTAGAAATGAAAGATTCACTCAATGAAATAAAAAACACACTGAGAGCTTGAGCAGCAGGGTAGAGCAAGCAGAAGAAAGAATTTCCAATCTTGAAGATGGTCTTTTTGAAATAACTCAGGCAGACAAAAAAAAAAAAGAATTAAAAATAACAAGGAAAATCTAAGAGAGACAGCAGACAACGTCAAGTGCTCTAACATCCAAATTGTCAGTATTCCAGAAGGGGAGGAAAAAGGAAAAGGTATTGAAAATCTGTTCAAGGAAATAGTAACGGAAAACTTCCCAGGTGCAAGGAAAGATACAGACCTTCAGATCAAGGAAGGTCAAAGGTCCCAAAACAGATTCAATCCAAAAAGATCCTCCCCAATAGACATTATACTTAAATTTGCAAAGCTCAAAGAGAAAGAGAAAATTCTAAAAGAAACAAGAGAAAAGTGTCAGGTAACTTATAGGGGTACCCCCATCAGACTAACAGCAGACTTCTCTACTGAAACCCTAAGGGGCAGAAAAAAGTGGAATAATATATTCAAAATACTAAAAGAAAAAATTGCCAGCCAGGAATTCTTTATCCAGCAAGGCTCTCTTTCAGAAATGAGTGAGAAATAGTGTATTTCCCAGACAAACAAAAGTTGTGGGAGTTCAACACCATCCAACCAGCCCTGCAAGAAATTCTCGAGGAAGTCCTTCATCTGGAATCTGAATAATGGTGACCACTATCACAAATACACAAGACAGAGCAAAACCCACTGTTAAAACAAAAATGCCAACAAGAAAGAAAAAGAAGCTAAATCATCCCACCTTAAATCTCCAAATAACATTGAAGAAGAGAAAGAAAAGGGGAAATTATGATTGGCAGATATTTAAACCATCTAAACAATAAGCAATTAAATGACAGGAATTAAGAAACACTTGTCAATAACTATCTTAAATGTGAATGGACTAAACTCCCCAGTCAAAAGACACAGGCTGACTGATTGGATTAAAAAGCTAGACCCAAGTACATGCTGTCTTCAGAGACCACCTCACCTGTAGAGACACACATAGACTAAAAGTGAAGGGATGGAAAAAGATATACCACGCAAATGGAAACCAAAAATGAGCAAGAGTAGCTATCCTTGTATGAGACAAAATAGACTTTAAACTGAAAAACATAAAAAGAGACAAAGAAAGCCACTATATAATATTAAAAGGATCTATCCAGCTAGAAGACATAACAATTATAAATATATATGCACACAATACTGGAGCATCCAGATATATAAAGCAAATACTCTTAGACCTAAAGAAAAAAATAGACCCTAATACATTAATAGTGGGTGATCTGAGCACCCCTCTCTTGGTATGGGACAGATCTTCCAGGCAACAAGTCAACAAAGAGACACAGGATTTAATCTACACCTTAGACCAATTGGACATGGCGGATATACACAGAATATTTCACCCAACAACTAAAGAATATACTTTCTTCTCATTAGCTCATGGAACATTCTGCAGGATAGACCACATATTAGGTCACAAATATAGTCTCAGCAAATTTTAAAAAATTGAAGTCATTCCAAGTATCTTCTCAGACCTCAATGGACTAAAATTGGAAATAAATAATAAGAAAAATTCTGGAAACTATACAAATACATGTAAACTAAATAATAGGCTTGTGAATGACATATGGGTCCAAGAAGAAATTAAACAGGGAATCAAAAAACTTCTAGAAACTAATGAAAATAAAGGTACATCATACCAAAATCCATGAGATACTGCAAAAGCAGTTCTAAGAGGCAAATTTATTGCAATAAATGCTTACATCAAAAGAATGGAAAGACTTCAAATAAATGACCTAACACTATGCCTCAAAGAACTTGAAAAACAGCAACAATCCAAAATTAAAGGTACTAGATGGAAAGAAATAATTAAGATCAGAGCAGAATTAAATGAAATAGAGACCCAAAACAATAGAGAAGATCAACAATACAAAAAGCTGTTTTTTCGAGAAGATAAATAAAATAGACAAACCATTAGCTAGGTTAACCAAAAAAAAAAAAAAAAAAAAAAAAGAGAGAAGACCTAAAGACAAAAATCAGAAATGACAAAGGAGATATAACAACTGATACCACAGAAATATAAAGAATAATTAGAGACTATTACAAACAACTGTGTTACAACAAATATGAAAATCTGGAAGATATGGATAAGTTTCTAGAAACCTACAAATTACCAAGACTGAACCAAGAAGAGGTAGAAAAAATGAACAGACCAATAACAAGCAATGAGATTGATGCTGAAATTAGCAATCTTCCAACAAAGAAAAGTCCAGGTCCAGATGGCTTTACAGCTGAATTCTATCAAACTTTTTAAAAGGAGTTACTACCAATTCTCCTCAAACTACTCCATACAATTGAAATAGAAGCTACTCTCTGACACTCATTCTATGAAGCCAACAAAATTCTGATACCAAAACCAGATAAAGACACAACAACAAAAAAAGAAAATTAAAGGGTAATATCCTTGATGAACATAGATGCAAAAATCCTCAAAAAAAATTAGCAATCAGAATACAGCACCACATTTAAAAAAATATACACTATGATCAAGTAGGATTCATCCCAGTGATGTAAGCATGGTTCAACATATGAAAGTCAATAAATGTGATATATCACATCAACAAACTCAAGGAAAAGGACCATATGATTATCTCAAAAGATGAAGAAAAAGCATGTGACAAAATTCAACATCACCTCATGATAAAGACTCTCAACAAATTAGGTATAGAAGGAAAGTATCTCAACACAATAAAAGACATTTATGACAAGCCCACCAGCAGTATCATCCTGAATGGGGAAAAACTGAGGGCCTTTCCCTTCAGAACAGGAACAATACAAGGATGCCTACTCTCTCCACTACTATTTAACATAGTACTAGATGTACTAGCCAGAGCAATCAGGCAAGAGAAAGAAATAAAGAGATTCCAGATTGGTAAAGACTAAGTCAAACTTTCTCTATTTGCAGATGACGTGATACTATATATAGAAAATCCTAACGTCTTTATCAAAAAATTTCCAGAGCTGGTTAATTACTTCAGTAATGTTGCAGGATACAAAACAAATGACCCCAAATCAGTGGAATTTATATACTAAAATAATGAACTAACAGAAAGAAAAATCAAGAAAGTAAGCTCATTTACAACTGTTATGAAAAAATAAAATACCTAGGGTTCAATTTAACTAAGAAGGTGAAAAACCTCAACAATGAGAACTACAAACCACTTCTGAAAGAAATTAAAGAAAACATGAAAAGATGGGAAGATATTACATGCACCTGGATTGGAAGGATTAACACTGTGAACATGTCTATACTACCCAAAACGATCGACAGTTTCAATGCAATTCCCATCAAAATACCAATGACATTTTTCACAGAAATGGAAAAAACAATCTTACCTTTCATATGGAAAAAACAAAAGACCCAGAATAGCCAAAGCAATACTGAGCAAAAAAAAATAAAATAAAATAAATAAAGCCAGAGGCATAACACTACCTGACTTCAAATTATACCACAAAGCTATTGTAACCAAAACAGCATGGTACTGGTATAAAAATAGACATTCAGACCAGTGGAGTAGAATTGAGAACCCAGATATCACCCTTCAGGCTTATAGCCATCTGATATTGGACAAAGGCAACAAAAATCTACATTGAGAAAAAGATTGCCTCTTCAACAAGTGGTGCTGGGAAAACTGGATATCCATATGCAGAAGAATTAAACTAGATATGCACCTCTCATCATACTCTAAAATCAACTCAAAATGTATTAAAGACTTAAGTATAAGACCTGAAACTGTAAAAGTACTAAGGGAAAATATAGGTGAAACACTCCAGCAACAAGATCTGTGCACAGAATTTATGAACATGAACCCGAAAGCACAAGCAGCAAAAGAAAATATAAACAAATGGGACTATATCAAACTAAAAAGCTTCTGCACAGCAAAGGAAATAATCAACAGAGTGAAATGACAACCTACAGAGTGGGGGAAAATTTTTGCTAACTATGCATCTGACAAGTGATTAATATCCATAATATACAAGGAACTCAAACAATTATATTATAAAAACACAAATAACCCAATTAAAAAATGGGCAAAGGAGCTGAATAGACATTTTTCAAAGGAAGACATACAAAATAGCCAACAGGTACATGAAAAAATGCTCAACATCGCTAGTCATCAGGGAAATACAAATTAATACTACATTGAGATACCATCTCACCCCAGTTAGACTAACTATAATCAAAAAGATGGTGAATAACAAATTCTGGCAAGGGTGTGGAGAAAAGGGAACATTCCTACACTGTTGGTGTGACTGTAAATTAGTATGATCACTACGGAAAACAGTATAGAGGTTTCTCAAACAACTACAGATAGATCTTTCATATGATCCAGCAATCCCACTCCTGGGTATATATATACCCAGAGGAATGGAAATTATCATGTTGAATGGAGACCTGCACTCCCATGTTCATCACAGCTCTGTTCACAATAGCCAAGTCATGGAACCAACGTAAATGTCCATCGATGTATGATTGGATAAGGAAACTGTGGTATATATGCTCCATGGAATACTACTCTGCCATAAAAAAGAATGAAATACTCCCATTTGCAACAACATGGATGAACCTGGAGAAACTTATGCTGAGTGAAACAAGCATAGCACAGAAGGATAAATACCACATGTACTCACTCATATGTGGGAGCTAAGAGAGAAAGAAGGAAGGAATAAAGACTACAGTAGTACATTGGACTTGCAGAGGGAGAGAACATTCTATGGGCTACAAAGTAGAGGGAGGGGAAGAGGGGAGGAGATGGAGGTTGGGGATAATTGGGTGGGGAACATGGAGTACAAATGCAATCTGTGGTAATGGGTATATAGCCAGTATGAATCTGGACCCCACATCATGAGCATGAGGGGTGACAATTAGCTTTGCATCTCATGAATATTCATAACCAATTAAAAAACATAATTTAGATAACCCATGTACTTATTTTAGGTTAGTAAATATGATATGTAATTGTTACATAATCGGTAACAAAAGCCAGCAAGAATGAAATATTTATGTCTTGTTATGCTCATATGCATCATAAAAACAACAAAAAGTAATGTTTTTTACTAAAGATGAACATAAAAATACAAATAGGAAAACCTGCCCCTTCTTTATGTTCACCCAAATTTTCTTCTACATTCAATAATATAAATAATTATTTTTTGCAAAAAAAAGGAAAGAAATTTAATGGGTGACAGTACAAATATCATCCTGAACATTGTTTTAAAGAATATAGATTCATTTTAAGAAGTATTAATTGAGTAGGAAACAAGACATTCTGTCAGGCAGAGATGCAGTTTCAAAAACATTTTAGCTGAGTCTGCATATGAGGAATTCATGGTAAGCATATAAGTTAATAAAGAAAGTATATATTTTCCTGGTACAAACTGAGCACTTAATTGTTTAATTCAGTTATTTATGTTTTGATGAAATATGCTTCTATTTTTGATAGAAAATGCTACAGCTTTTAAATATTGACATTCATCAAACATTTTATGGAAAAGAAGTATCTGAAGTGAACTTTGAAGAGTTAGGCAAAAGATGATATTCTAAACCCGGATGGAGATTGTGGGCATGAAAAAAAAAAAAGTGGAATGAGTTGGCAACAGAAGAGATTAGACTTGAAGTAATCAATAAAGCTAGGAACCATAGTATAGAAATACTTTAATGTGAATGATGGATTTTCCAAAAATGATGACAAGGAACAGGATGAAGGCTAAAAATCTTCTTGAAAGTAGGAACTGTATCTCATTTAATGCTTTATCCTTCATATCTACCACTATGCCTAACATACAGTAAGATTCAAAAACTGTGGAAACAAAACCAGAAGGGATAAAGAAACATAAGAAGAAAGGAAGAAAGAATGAAGGAATACTACAAAGTTCCTTGAGATATTAAAGGTCAGTATGTCACGAAAGACCTTCAAAAGAGAGACTGTATTTTAGGTGAGAGTAGCAGAGCAATTTTCAAGATTTAAGAGATTTGCACATGGAAAACACTAACATTTTCTCCTGGCATAAATATTTTAAAAGGGTGACAGAAATGGCTTACATTGGAGAAAGTCCAAAGAGACATGCATTTTTTATTTTATTTTTTGTCTTTTTCCGTGTCCGGCAACGGATTGCAACCCTCAGTGTCGCCCCCATACTGGACCGGGACCGGCAACGGGATCGCAACCCTCGGTGTTGCTCCCGCGCCTCGCTCAGCCAGTGAGTGGGAACTGGTCTGTATGTGGGATCCGAACCCTCGGCGGGAGCGCCGCCGTGCTTCCCAAGCGGCGCACTATAGCAGTGCGCCACCGGGCCGGCCCCAGAGACATGCATTTTTGTAATCAAGTTTTAGTTATTGAAGTGAAGTAAAATACTGTAAAACAAAGAGTTTCTAAGCATAGAGTGCTTAACTCTCTCTTTTCCAAATTGGCACTCACTTAGTAAAACTATTAGCTACCACTGTTAAAGCCTGGAGTTTGATTTGAATCCATGCTCAGCAGATTAAGTTAATTTTATTTTTAAACAGGCAAAACAAATATTTAAACACCACAGTACCCTAACTGATCATAAACTGATATTACAGGCTGAGCAAAAGATTCAATTTTTCAAAACACAATATTCAGGGATGCCCCACATAAGTGAAGGTAATGATTTTACTCCTTCATCATGTGCTTGTGAAATTTTTCCCAAATACCAGAATAACTTTATTATCAATTCACATGTGCCATACCATTTGTTGTAAGGAATATTTGTAAGGTAAAGAAAATGCCTTGACATTTGAGTACTTTGACATTTACCAATGATATTAATGATGCTCTTAAATTGTCATACAGAATGCCATTTACCCATGGAGGGATGCTTATTAATTACAAATATTAGGTAACCTCTTTTAGATGTAAAAGGTTATGTGTTCTTTTTATTTCACATTCTGATTAAATCTGAATCAGCATATAAGCAGAACCATTATACACTCAAATGTGAACTTTAAATAGGATTTTAACCTTAGGGATTTGCATGTCAGAAAGAATTTAAAGGCATTGAGAGAATCAAGAAAAAAAACCCCACATATTTTCTGTAAGCAACAGCAAAGCTTTTGAAAATCACTTATCTCCCCAAACACACTAAGGAAAAACCAAAGATGAAATTGTTCAGATTACTATTATAGGGAATTTTACTTGAATATGTGATTAAATTTAATGCGAATAGAAAAAAGCCTTTACTATAGTACAAGAATATGAAAACTGAGCCCTTTTTCAAAAGAGAATCATTTGACGATGTATTTCAATGACATTCCTGAGTTGCAAAAATGATTTGAGACAGAAGTAGATCCAGACTGAACACTTTTGGAAATACAGTTCTACAGCACTTTGCAAGTATAAAAATTAGAAAGTATTATTTTATACTCATATTTTAAGTAATGTTCCATTTTTGGCTATGCATATGCATCCAAGTTATATTTATATTTTTTAATTTCCTCACATATAGTAATATTAGTATGTACTTTGTAATTGTAGACTTCACTATGTTGACATAACAATCTCATCCATAATGCTGAAAATATAGCAGCTTTACACATAAAGTCCAAGTTGGGGCTTAATTTTGGAATCACATGGTGATTACATTTAAAATCCATGTTTATTTTCACATGTAGGAGTCATTTATTTTGCTCTTCCTCCTGAGTTTTCTGTAGAATGGAGGATAAAATAAAAAATTATGTTTTTACTCAATCTTTCTGCTCCTGATATGTTTAAAAACATAAATTTACTCTTTTTTTTCTAATAAATGTAAGGCAACATGAAATATTCTGCATGAAGTTGTTCATGCAGTTGAACAGTGGCCTCTAAAGGAAATTTAGACATCATTTAGAAATTATCATATCTTAAGTAAAAACAAAATGATTCCAAGAACATTAATCAAAATTTAAAAGATACAATTTTTAATATTTAAAATAATAGTAGTGGTTTGACTGAAGAAAAAAAGTATATGACCCATATTTCATATTATTTTTTATACTGCTGAGGTGAGTACTTACTATAGAATGAATTACAAATTTTGTTTGTTTTGTTTCTTTGTTACCTCTAGTCAATAAAACTGGATTTTCTTTATTGTGGGTTTGGAAAAAGCAAAAGTTAACAATACTGATTTTTTTAAAATTGTGATACAATATACATAATATAAGGATGTATTTTAAGCATTTGAAAACAGCAGTTGCATGGAATTAATTACATTGACAATGTTGTTTGATCACCACTTCGATCTATTTGCAAAACTTTTTCATCAACCTAAACTTAAACTCTGTACCCATTAAGCAATAACTTCTCGTTAGTCCTTCAATGAATAGTGCTGGGTAAACTGGATATCCACATGCAGAAGAATGAAACTAGACCCCTATTTCTTACCATACACAAAAATCCACTGAAAATGGATTAAAGACTTAAATGTAAGTCCCCAAACTATAAAAGTTCTAGAAGAAAACACAGGGGAAATTCTTCAGGATGTAGGACTGGGCAAAAATTCTATGAAAAAGACCTCAAAGGCACAGGCAACAACAATGAAAATAAACAAATGAGATTACATGAGTTTTTAAGAAAACTCCTGCATTGTAAAGGAAACAATCAACAGAGAGACAACCTGCAGAATGAAAGAAATTACTTACAAACTATGCATCCAACAAGCGATTAATATCCAAAATATACAAGGAATATATTTTTTGTCTTCAATCATCCATTGATGGACACTTACACTGGTTACAAATCTTAGCTACTGTGAATAGAGCTGCGATGAACACGGGCGTGCAGGTATCCCATCGACATGTTGATTTTCTTTCCTTCATATATATACCTAGCAGTAGGTTTGCTAGATTATATGGTAGTTCTATCTGTAGTTGTTTGAGAAAGCTCCATACTGTTTTCCATAGTGGCTGTACTAATTTACAGTCCCATCAAAAAATGTATGAGTTCCAATTTCTTCATATCCTCACCAGCATTTATTTTCTGTATTTTTGATAATAGTCATTCCAACTGGGATGAGATGTTTCAGTGTGGTTTTGATTTGCATTTCTCTGATGAGTAGTGCTGTTGAGCATTTTTCATATACCTGCTGGCCATTGTATTTCTTATTTTGAGAAATGTCTATTCAGCTCCTTTGCCTAATCAGATTATTTTTTTTTTACTTTTAAGTTCTTTGAGTTCCTTGTATATTCTGGATATTATTCCCTGGTCAGTTGGATATTCTGCAAATGATTTCTCCCATTCTGCAGGTTGTCTCTGCAGGTTGTTGTTTCCTTTGCTGTGCAGAAGTGTTTTTGTTTGATGTAATACCATTTGTTTATTTTTTATTGCCTGTACTTTTAAGGTCTTGTTCATAAAATTTTTGCCCAGTACTATCTCCTGAAGAATTTCCCCTGTGGTTTCTTATAGAAGTTTTATAGTTTTGGGTTTTACCTTTACATCTTTATTCCATTTTGAGTTGATTTTTGTATACGGTGAGAAATAAGGGTCTAGTTTCATTCTTCTTTTTATGGATCTCCAGTTTTCCCAGAATCATTTATTGAAGAGGCTGCCTTTCCCCAATGCATGTACTTGGTGCCTTTCTTGAAAATCAGTTGGCTGTAGGTAAGTGGATTTATTTCTAGATTCTCTATTCCATTCCAGTGGTCTATGTGTCTATTTCTGTTCTCATACCATGTTGTTTTGATTATTACAGCTTTGCAGTATAATTTTAGTTCAAGGAATGTGATGCCTTCCACTTTGTTCTTATTGCTCAGGATTGCTTTGGCTAGACGAGTGGAAAAGAATAGAGAACAATGGAACAGTATAGAGAAACCAGTAATAAATCCATATGCCCACAGCCAACTGCTTTGGCTATTCAGTGTCTTTTTTTGTTCCATATAAATTTTTATACTGTTTTTACTATTTCTGTGTAGTATGTTATTTGTAGTTTGATGGAAATTGCATTTAATCTTCATGTCAGATTGGGTAGTATGGTCTTTTTGACAAAATCAATTCTTTCAAATCATGAACATGCAATGTGTTTCCATTTTTGTGTGTCTTCTCTAATTTCTGTAATCAATGTTCTATAGTGTTCTTTGTAGAGATCTTTTATTACCTTGGTTAAATTTATCCTAGGATTTTCTTCTTCTTGTTGTTGTTGCTATTATAAACAAGATTGCTTTCTTAATATCTTTTCCTGATAGTTTGTCATTGGTGCAAAGAAATAAGCTGATTTATGTATGTTGATTTTTGTATCCTGAAACTTCACTGAATTTAACAGGTCTAGGAGTTTTTGGTAGGGTCTTTAGGTTTCTGTCTGTATAGAATCATGTGTCTACAAAGAGGGACAATTTGACTTCCTCCTTTACAACTTGAATGTCCTTTATTTCTTTTTCTTGCCTAATTGCTCTGCTTAGGACTTCCAGTGTTATGTGGAATAAAAGTGGTGAGAGTGGGCATCCTTCTCTTGTTTCCAGTTCTTAGTTCAGTATGATGTAGGTTTGTGGTATATAGCTTTTATACGTTAAGATACTTTCCTTCTATACCTAATTTGCTGAGAATTTTTAACATCCAGCAATGTTGAATTTTATCAAGTGCTTTTTTCTGTGTCTATTGAAACTATCATATAGCTTTATTTTCTTTCATTCTGCTGAAGTGATGTATCACATTTATTGCTTTGCACATGTTGAACCATCCTTGCATCTCTAGGATAAAGCCCACTTGCTCATGGTACATGATCTTTTTGATGTGTTGTTGCATTCAGTTCGCTAGTACTTTACTGAGGATATTTGCACATATGTTCATAAGAACTGTAGCTTTCTTTGTTGTTGTTGTGTCACTGCCTAGTTTTGCTATGAGAGTAATGCTGGCCTCATAGCATGAGTTTTTGAAATAGTTTAAGAAGCGTTGATTTTAGTTCTTTAAATGTTTGGTAGAATTTAGTAGTAAAGCTATCTGGCCCTAGGCTTTTCTTTGCTGGAAGACTTTTCATTAATGATTAAATTTAATTAGTTGTTATAGGTGTATTCAGGTTTTCTGTTTCTTTGGGTTCAGGATTGGCAAGTCATATGTGTCTAGGAATTTATCCATTTTATCTAGGTTTTCAATTTTTTTTGGCATAAAGTTGTTCACAATAGTCTATAGTGGTCCTGTGTATTTTGGTGGTATGTTTTACTCAGTCTAACTAATAGTTTGTCAATTTTGTTTATCTTTTCAAATAACCAACTTTTCATTTGATTGATCTTTTTCATTGTATTTTTAGTCTCAATTTTATTTCAGCTCTGATTTTTATAATTTTTTATCTCTACTTATTTTGAGTATAGTTTGTTCTTGCTTATTAGATTGTTGAGATGCATTGCTAGGCTGTTAATTTGAAATCTCTCTCTCTCTTTTTTTTGATGTAGGATTGTCTTGCTATAAACCTTCTTAATATTGTCTTGTTTGTATCCCCTATGTTTTTTTGTTTTTGATTTCTTAATATATTTTTATTTTTTCAATTGAAACATAATGATTATTTATGGGCCACACAGAGATTTTGTTGTTTCTGTCCTCATTTGTTTCAAGAAAAATTTGATTTCCTTCTTAATCTCTTCTTTGTACATTTGTCTTTCAGGAGCATGTTGTTTAATTTTCATTTATTTGTGTAGTTTTGAAAATTCCCCTTGTTATTGATTTCTAGTTGTGATCCATTATGGTCAGAAGACAAAACAAAAAAAAAACTTGATATGATTTTGGTTTTTGTGAACTTGTTGAGACTTGTTTTGTGGCTAAATGTATGGTCAATCCTGGGTAATGTTCTATGTGCTGATGAAAAGAGTATATATTCTGCAGCTATTGGATGAAATGCTCCGTAAATGTTTGTTAGGTCCATCTGGACTATGGCACCATTTAAATCCATTGTTTCTTTATTGATTTTCTGGTTCCATGATCTGTACAATGCTTAGAGTGAGCTGTGAAAGTCTCCAACTATTTTTGTGTCAGTGTTTACTTCTCTCTTTATATCTAATAATACTTGCTTTATGTATCCGTGTTCCAGTGTTGGGCTCATATATAGTTATACAGTTATCATTGTTACATTCTCTTGTTGTATGAATGCCTTGTTCATTATATAATGCCCTTCCCAAATTTTAGTATAGGTTTTTGATTTAAAATCTGTTTAATCTGATATAAGTATAGCTACTCCTGCTGAATATTGGTTTCCATTTGCATGGAATATCTTTGTCCATTGCTTCACTTTCAGTGTACGTGTGTCTGTATAGGGAAGGAGTTTTTCTTGTGGCAGCATATGGCTGGATCTTTTTTTTTATTCACTCAGACAGTCCGTATTTAATTGGGGCATTTAATCCATTTACTTGCAAGGTTATTATTGACATGTGAGATCTTACCTCTGTCATTTTGTTGGTTGTTTTCTGAATTCTTTGTTTCTTTCTTCCTCTTTTATTATTTATTCCTAAAGTTTGGTGGTTTTCTGTATAGATGAGGTTTAATTCCTTTCTCTTTCTACTCTGCCAAGATGTTTTGTATTTCAGGATATTTTAATGATGGTTGTTTTTTGGTTTTTTGTTTGTTTGTTTTTCTTCTAAATGCAAGACTTCGCTAAGCATTTTATGTAAGGCTGGTCTGATGATGAATTCTCTTAGTTTTTGCTGGACTGAGAAAGACTTCATTTCTCCCTTATTTCTGAGGATAGGTTTGCTGGGTATAATATTCTCAGGTGGCAGTTTTTTTTTTCTTTTAGTACTTTGAATATATCATCTCATTATCTCCTGACCTGTAGATTTTCTGCTGAAATGCCTGATGGTAGTCTACTGCCGATTCCCTTACAAATGACTTGATGTTTTTCTCCTGTTGTTTTTAGGAATCTCTCTTTGTCTTTAACATATGACATTTTGACAACAATGTGTCTTACTGAGGATCTTTTGGTTGAATGTATTTTAAGAACCTTGAGCTTCCTGAATGTGGATATATGTTTCCTTCCCAAGCTAGAGAAGTTTTCAGCTATTTTTTTATTAAATAGGTTTTTAATACCCTTTTCGGGGGTACCAGGAACAACCATTAGGGAAAAGACTTCCTCTTCAATAAATGGTGCTAGGAAAATTGAATTTCCTTATGTAGGAGAATAAAACTTGATCCATACCTCTCACCATATACCCAAATCAACTCAAAATGGATTAAAGTCTTAAATATAAGACATGAAACTTTAAAATGCAAAAAGTAAAACATAGGGGAGACACTCCAGGATTTAGAAAAGGGCAATCTTGGGGCCGGCCCGGTGGCGCACTGCTATAGTGCGCCGCTTGGGAGCGCGGTGGCCCTCCCGCTGAGGGTTCGGATCCTACATACAGACCGGTTCCCGCTCACTGGCTGAGCGAGGTGCGGGCGCAGCACTGAGGGTTGCGATCCCGTTGCCGGTCCCGGTCCGGTACGGGCGCGACACTGAGGGTTGCAATCCATTGCCGGACACGAAAAAAGACAAAAAGGAAAAAAAAAAAAGAAAAGGGCAATCTTTATGAATAACACCCCAAAAGCACGGGCCAGAAAAGAAAAGAAAAAAGGCATCATATCAAACTAAAAATCTTCCACACAGCAAAGGAAACAATCAAAAGCATTAAATGACAAGCTACAGAATGGAAGAAAATATTTGCAAACTACACATGAGACAAGGGATTAATATCTACAATATTCTAAGAGCTCAGATAACTTTACAGCAAAAAAAACCCAACAAATAATCCAATTAAAAATTATGCAAAGGAGCTGAATAGACATTCTTCAAAAGAAGGCATGCAAATGGCCAACAGATATTTGAAAAAAATGCTCAATATCAGTAATCATTAGAGAAATGCAAATCAAAACCATTTTGAGATATCACCTCATCTCAATCAGACTGGCTATTATATAAAAAGACAGAGAATAACAAATGCTGGTTTGTGGAGAAAGAGGAACCCTTCTGAACTGTTGTTGGGACTGTAAATTAGTACACCATTATGAAGAATAGTATGGAGGTTCCTCAAACAGCTACAGCTAACTGCCATACGATCCAGCAATCCCATTAGTTGGGATATATCTAGATGATTGGAAATCATCAGGTAGAAGGGATACTTGTATTCCTATGTCTATTGTGGCTCTATTTACAATAGCCAGACAATGGAATCAACCTAAATGTCCACTGATGGATGAGTGAATAAGGAAATTGTGGTATATATACACAAAGGTATACAACCCAGCCATAAAAAAAAAAATATAGTGAATTTCTACCACTTGCAGTAACACAGATGAGCCTGGAGAAAATTATTCTAAGTGAAACAACCCAGGTACAGAAAGAGAAATATCACATGTTCTTACTCATAACCAGGAGCTGAATCCATAAATAAACTAGTAAACAAAACAGAGAGAGAGAAAGAAATCAAGAAACCACAATCACAGTAATATGTTGTACTTTTAGAAAGAGAGCAAAGAACAGTGGTTGCTAGAAGTGGAAAAGGGAAGAAGAGGGGGAAAAGTAGGGAGGCTAATGAGGAATTAGTCAATGGACGCAAAGAATGTTTGCTTATGTAATGATGTTTAAGCTAACTATCCTGATCACGCATTGTACACAGTTATTGAAATTCAACTTTGTACCCCACCTGTACGTATAATAAATTATTAAAAATAAACAAACAAGAAAAACTTCATGGGTGTTTTAATTTTATTATTTTTTCTTTCTCTTTCTGGAATAATTGGAATATTTCTTTGCTTGATGGTATCCCATAAATCTTGTAGGCTTTGTTCATTATTTTTATTATTTATTTATTAATCTATTTATCTTCCTGAGTTGCTGCAAAACAACTATCTTCAAGATCAGAAATTCTTCTGCTTGACTTAGTCTGTTTTTTGTCATGACTCTCAGATGTATTTTTTATTTAATTCAATAAGTTCTTCAATTCCAAACTTTCTGTTTATTTTTTAAATGATATCTATCTCTGTTAAATATCTTATTGAGATCATTAATTGTTTTCCTGATTTTGTTGAATCATTTTTCTGTATTCTCTTGTCTTTCAGTGAGTTTCTTTAAGATTATAAATTTGAATTCCTTTTCTGGCTAGTCAGCAATTTCTGATTCTTTGGGATTAATTACTAGATCATTATTGTGCCTCTTTGGTAGTGTCAGTAGGGTCATGTTTCCATGTTCTTTCATTTTTCTTGTTTCCTTGTGTTGATATCTGTGCATCTGGTAGAATAGTCACCTCTTTATATTTTGTGGAGTAGCTCACAGGAAGAAGACTTTAACTTGCAAATGTTTCCTAGAACATCAATTGGGTAAAGACAATGGCTTTGTTCTGGATGGGGACTGTAGTGTAGAATATGTGTAGTTTCTTCAGCTGTAACCCAAATTTGCTGTCTGTGATTGACTCAACAGCCTATGCTTTGGAGGTTTGTGTTGGTGCTGGCACAGCTTTGCCAAGGAAGGGCTTGCTGGGTTGATTTTCATGCTGGGTGTGTGTGTGTGCTCACTGTGGTTCAGTTATCTCAGGAGCTGAGTCACTGGGATTGGGTTGCTGTACTGATTCTCAGGTTGTAGGTATGGACCTGTGGCATGTCAGGGTCTCTGGAATTGGTTTGTAAATGGTAGGGTCACCATGATAATTCTTTGGGGGTTATTTCTGCCTGGCACACTTCAGCCAAGTGGTTTTTCAGTTGGATGTTGTGTGTATGATGGCTCAAAGACTCAGGAGAGTGCCCATTGGGGCATGGCAGCTGGACTATTTCTCTGAAATGGGAGTGTGGTAATTCTTTGGTTTAACTAGCTGGGTGTTGGTCTGCCAGTGGCCATTCTGCTGCACCACTTCTTGGGACCAGGTTCAAGGTCCATGCTTCCCTAGATGGTACATGAATGGTTCTGCCAAGGATGTGGCCAGCAGTTTCTCTGGTGTTACAAGAGGTTGGGAAGTAGGCCCAACAAGGGGAAGCTGTTTGTTTCTCAAGCAGCAGGCAAAGATGCTAAGCAGGACTGTTGAAGGCAAAACCACCTAATTGCTTCTCCAGGAGGGCACAGATGAATTTATTTCCATGGGCCCAAGGGCATGTTCATTAGGGTAGGGACCCATGAGCTATTTTACTAAATTGGGGATCAAGAACACAGAACTTAGCTTACTGGAAGGGAGGCAGTGGGAAGGAAGGAAAGTGGTCTGCCAGAGACAGGCCTGCCTATCTGATCTCTGGCCAGGGACATGGGGGCGCATTGGTTTAGCAGGCCTGGGATTGGCCTCCCAGACATGCAGGACAAGAGTCACAGCCATTCCAGGGCCCAGGCTTCAAGCCACTGGAATCAGGGCATGGTAGCCTCTCCTGTGAGTGCATTGGGATGATGGCAAAGCCTTGATGCTAAGGAACCACAGTGAATACTGACCCCCAGGGCAGGACGTGCTCCTGAAGTGGCTGTGGGTTCAAGATGGCACCAAACTGCATTGGCTTGGATCACTAGAGTTGGGTGTGGGGAGTGCACAATACATGCTCCTGTTCTAGAGTGATGCAGTGTGTGTATTCTAGGCAGCTTCCCAAACTGGGCTCTGGGCTTGCAAGGGTTGTGAAATCCTCCTGCAAAAGGAACTGCAGGCCTCTGTGGTGAGGTTGAAAATTGGTGTGAGCCCTTGTCCTAACATGTCTCTGCAAGAAAAAATCCCTCTTGTATTGATCATGATGGCAGATACTTAGTGGCTTATTCTGTGTTCCCCTCTCTCTCCATGTCACTATCCTGGGCTTTTGTGCTCCACAGGGATCTCTCCAGTCTCTTGCTCCACTCCTGTGCTCTTCACAGATGCTCCCATCAATATTTAGCTGTCTGTTGGTTGTTCTGGTCCTTTTGTGTTGGAGGAACATGACTCAGGCACCTCTAATCAGCCATTTTGCCCTGCTTCTCTTGCCCTATCTGTTTTGTATACTTAAAAATTTGCTAGGAAGGTAGATTTTACCTTGCGTTCTTATCACACAATAGTGATAATAATAATAAAAAAGAAGGCAGGAGGGGGAAAATAAAACATAAAAAATTGAACTGGATGAATTGCCTCAATTTATCAAGCAGATGAACCAAATCAAAAAAATTTGATTAAAAGTTAGGGCCGTTTGCTTAAGCAACTAGGAAGAGTTTGTCTTTTATTTTGAAGAGAGAGAGAGAGAGAGAGAGAGAGAGAGAGAGTCACTGAAGTTTTTAGACAGAAAAGTGACATAATCTTACTTATATTTCAAAAGAATCACTTGGGCCATTATGTAGAAAATAGACGATTGGATTACAAGAATGGTAGCAAGGA
Source organism: Galeopterus variegatus (assembly GCF_000696425.1). NCBI lineage: Eukaryota > Metazoa > Chordata > Mammalia > Dermoptera > Cynocephalidae > Galeopterus > Galeopterus variegatus. The sequence goes on along the minus strand of NW_007727274.1, from coordinate 405,340 downwards.
ATCCGGATAGAAGGCTATTGTAAAATGTGGTTGATGGTGACTCGGATCAAGGTGTTAAGAGTGGGGGTGGTGAGAATGGTAAAATTCTGTGTTTGTTTCAAAGATATAGCCATAGGGTTTCCTGATGAGTTTGGGGTTGGTAAACAAAGTCATCATAGATTGATGTGATAAAGCCAATTCATAGTGCAGTAGAAACATGTGTCATGTTCCAGATTAACAAAAAGTGACCTCCACTTAACAATATGAAGAAAACCATGACAATTTTTACACATAAAATGTAAGGGGATATATAGGGAGTAGAGTTGTTATGTCAAAATCTTTGCACATGAGAAATTGGTAACGCAGAACTCTCTATAGTTTGTATACTTCAAAAGACTGCCAGCTGGTTAAGAATATTTATGAAAGCTAAGAAGATAATAATAGGACAGGTACTATTCACGTGTATAGTAAATGAAATTTCTAATGATTAGGTTAGATTCACTTTCAAATGAGAATCACAATTATAATATTAACAGAATAAAGTCATGTGTCAAAATCAGCTAATAATAACTTGGCATATGTCACCCATCCACAGTGGTTCAGATTTTTATGAACTTATCCTAATTTTTCCAAGATTCCAAGTTAAAGTAGTCCATTAAGAAAAAATTTCAGTTAAGATGTCTCCAAAATATCAAAAGATAGTACTATTTTGACAAGAAAAGATGGGAACTGTATTTGGTTGATTCTTCCAGGACAGAGATAACACTTATGTGAATGATGTTCAAATAATTATACTTAATTTAGGGTTTTTTTGTTTGTTTTGTTTATCAGAGATCTACCAGTGGAATTGTAGACAGAAACTAGCAAAGGATAAACAGACCAAACAATTGAGCCTTATTTCTACTATCTGTCTTACTGTGTAATTTTTTCATTAGATTATTTGTGTATGTGGTAAGAGGAGAAGATGGATTTAACAATTAATGGTAACTAGTATATAATAAAGTTTTTAATATGTGATATCTTAATTCTCACCATAACCCTGTGTCTATATTTGTTGATATCTTCATATTAAGATGAGAAAACTCTAGATGTAGTTTAGAGAGGTTTTAGTATCTTCCTTTTAGGTTACTCTGATAACACATTGTAGAATTCATATTTAAAGCCAGTTGAACTCCACTGTGAAGTCTCCATTGAGTAATTGTGGCTAATTAAACAATTAATTTTCTAGCCATTGAGGTATTCTGCATACATAGATAACCAGAAAAAGTATTATTTTGATATGGCGTTATTTTATTTATCATTCTTAGAGGAAAAAACAGGTAACCAAATTACTTAATTAAAAATGAAAAATATCAGTAATTATTTAATAATAATATTCTTATTTTTCTACTTATCTTCTGTTTATGCAGCTTGAAAAAAAAAAAGTTATTTATCCTTACCTATTTTATCACGGTCTGGATGATATGTCAAGCTGGATGATTTCACAAAGCTGTTGATAATGTTATATGCCACCTTACACTTGGGAATGTTACATTGTCTCCAATTTAATTGCTAACTTATCACACATTTTCCATGCATATGTTCATAAATTGAATCTATTGTCAATCATTTATTTTTTTGTCTGCGAAAGAAAAAATTTATTTCTACCATGTGCTGCTGAAATAATTTTTCTTCTTTGCTGGCTTTAGGATTACAGGAAGTTGTCATTATTGCTTGTCATTGCTTGCAAACACATTTGGAAACATGGCTATTTGTTATTTGCACAAAAATCAGAAAAAAAATTTGCTGGCTATGAGCTCTTATTCTAGAAAACTGTAATTTAGAATGACGAAAAGAAGCTAAAATTAACTTTATCTTAGTTTTCTTGTATACTAGATGTTTTTCATTCATCTCTTTATCAGAGGCTTATGTAACATTCAGTTTAAACCACATGCAAACTACTGTGACAAGTTTTAGCCACATGTTCTGTAAAATATAACAGCTTTTATCAAAACAGCTTACGTTTTGTTGTAATAGTTGTGTGAGTTTTAGCAATCTCATTCCAGGAAGTAATACACAAAACCAGAGTAGAGTTTTTTCACAATCTGAGTTTGGGAGGATATACCTAAATTAGACTACAGATTTTAACATTTCTCATCAATAAATAACCAGTTAATAATATACATTGCTTCAGGGTGACAGCATTGTAAAGAACTGTTCCTCCTTTCTTTGTCTTATTCTAGATAGATGCGAGATCATTAGCCTCTGAGCCCTTGATGCAGGGACTAATGAGACTGCTGAATCATTTAATTTACAACTTGTTCAGGTACAGCATGATATCATCTAATCTTACCTACTAAATTCACTACTCTAGTCGGGGTTTCTCACGTTAGTCACTTAATGGAAGTGCAATCTAATTTGAATTATGAATTTAATGGCTAGTATACATTGTGGGGCTCTCTGAACAAAATTTGAGAATTCAGGAAAAACAAAATAATGAAGCTAGATTGCTTCAGATTAAATACCCTAGTTTTGACCTTGCAATTTAGTAAAAGATTTTTACCTGAAAGATGACCAAATGGTCATATTAACATAAGATTAATATTAAATGAAAGTACTAATATTTGAAATAACCTTTTGGAACTGTAATTTGCCAAGAATAAGTTAAAGATGGCAAACTATATATCAGGATTAAAACCAACAATGAAGGAATCCTTTCAATATCTTAAAACTGAAGAAGGAATTATGTATGACTAATTTCTTGATAATCTCATTTTTATGGTATAAACAAAATACTAGGCTACGTATTGCTAGCTATTCTTGCCATTCACTGTAGTAATACAGGGAACAGAAAACATTCATTTAAACAGCAGAAATAACTATTTAAATTTGATACTTTAGACTTCCTCTTAGAAAAGGAGAGATCTACTGCTTGGGAAAACATATTTTGAATACTCCTCATGAGACTGTATTTAACTTAACATTCTATGTTTGCTCAAATAAGGTAATTCAGTTAAAACCCCAGTGGTGGTTTTCATTAGTTTATTGGGAGTACATCATTCTAATTCCACATAAAACTAATTTTTGCTTTATTCCATCAGGCTATATTGAGGAATAATAAATACACACCACCTTTCCCATGAAACTCACTATTGTATTTACTGCAGAACTGTCATTGAGGGTGTCACTCATTAACTGCCATGATGTTTTCTTTATGATAACCCATGGGAGCCCAAGGGTTGGGATGAGCTGTATTTCTCTTGAATTGTTTCAATTTTATCTCACATTTAATATGCATCTTGTCAACATTTTATCAACATTTAATGTTATTCTCTCTCTCATATTAGTATTTTCTTTGCTTAACTATACACACTTTAATATTTTGTAGACTTTTAAAATTTATATCAAAACAATTATGAAGTAAATAACAGTGTAATAAATAAATAGTAGTTAAAATGTGAAGAGTTTCAAAAGTTAGTTTTTATTCCATTCATGATATAATCCAGACCTGTTAGTCTTAAAAATATAGTAATTTTTTTTTTTGTCCTTTTTTTTTTGAGACCGGCGGCACCACACTCAGCCAGTGAGCGCTGTGAGCGCACCGGTCATCCCTATATAGGATCGCGGGGAACCCGCGGCGGGGGCACTGCTGCATTCCCAGCGCTGCACTCTCCTGAGTGCGCCACGGGCTCGGCCCAAATATAGTAATTTTTTAAGGACAGTTTAAGCATGGAGTGCCATGGCCTTCCTGATTTGTCCAATTTAACAGCTCATTACAAGAACAGAAATAAACAAACACCATTGACGTTAATGAGAAATGGAAATTTAAATATGCTTTACCTTTTGAATTTATATTATTTGGGGATTTAGAATGCTTTTTAACATTCAGTTTTCTTATCTATGACACAAAATAGTAATAAACTGCCAGCTATGATTGCCATAGGACAAGATAAGATAGTAAAAGAAATTTGCTAATAGTAAAGTAATATTCAAACAGTCTGTCTAAAACAACCTTTTTAAGTGACAATGGGCTAGTCATGCTAGAATACTCGATATACATTAGTGGACAAACAGACACAATTACTATAACTGGGACTAAGAGAAGAGAGAAGGATACGTAATCATATCACTAAATCTTTAATTATAACTTGTCATAAATCATGTGAAAGAAAAAGAAGGTGCCACAAATGGAATGACTACAACATGCCTCTCTGAAAAAAATGACACAAGATTAGTACTTAGCAAAGAAGAAATCACTAAAAATGTGAATATTCTAGGCAATAAGAACCATAAGCAAATTGTTCCTAGATGGAAAAATTGTTCCTAGATGGCCAAAGTAAGGGAGGCAAAATGTGGAGTAAGAAAAAATTGGAGACATAGATGAAGTTTATTTATTAGAAGGCCTTACATTTAATGTTGATTTCAGATTTACCTGAAAGACAATATCAAGCCATTGGGATGTTTTCATTTGGAGTGACATTATCAGATTTCTGTTTATAAATATCATTCTGGTTGTTGTTCAAGAATGAGTTGAGTAGCACAAATGCGAAAGCAAGGAGACCAAGTAAGGGTCTATTGCAATTAACCAGGCTAGAAACAATGGGGCACTAGGATAATAGCAGTGGAAGCAAAGTTATGTGTTTGTACTCTAGCTTTTATAAGAGGATGTGGAAATTCGTGATTACAGAATAAATGTTGGTGACTTACAAAGAATAACTGTTGATAACTTAAAAAGAATAGATCAAAATTGGCTTTTATGTTATTGCCCTGATAACATTATGTTATTGCCTGATAACTCCACTGATTATAAAAAGCTATGGAGGAATACACATAACTAAAATTAAAATAAAAATCATGACATAGAGGAGCACACTCCACCTGATTTTTCAGATTTAAAAGTGACAAATTTTCTAAAGCAAGTTGAACTTTTATTGTCTTGTTTGGAAATATTGTTTCCTATAGATTGAGCACTGCTGTAAATTACATTATAGATTTTCTTGGTACCTAAATTCATCAAAGTGAAGTCTTGTTATATTCCCAATGTCACCTGGAAAAGAGAACTACTGAAGAGTGAAGTAAGCAGTTGTTATGTAGAGGGTTAAGTAAATGACTTGGCTCATGACACCTTTGAATATTTAAATATTTACAAGCAAAACTCAATTAACATGGCAGTACTCAGAAAAAAAAAATCATGGCCTAATTTGCCATACATTACACCACAAAATATACCTCTGTAATAAAAAAGAAGGACTTTTTAAAATAACTATCAGTATTTGTATACAGTATGCAATGATCAAATCAATATTATTAGCATGTTCATCATTATAAATTGTAATTACTTTTTGTGTCCCTTACCCAATTACTGCTGGTCTCCCTTCCCCCTACCCCTTTCTCACTAGTAACTATAGGTCTCTCACTGGTAACTGTAGGTCTGTTCTCTCCTTCTGAAAGTTCAATGTTTTATTATGCTCTTTCTTCCTTCCCTTGTTTCTTAGCTCCTCACTTATGAGTGAGAACATGCAGTAAGTGTCTGGCTTTTTTCACATAACACAATTTTCACCAAAGAAAGAAAGAATTTTTTTTAACAAGATTTCCCTTTAAAATTAAAAACTTAGAAAAAGTACAGCCAAATAAAACAACAGAGACTAGAAACAAATATATTACTGAATATAAAAGGTATTTAGTTATGAATAGACAACAAAATGCTCAGAAATAGGAAGCAACAATCTCAATAACTAACTTATATAAGAAAAATAAGAAATAAGAATAACCATCAAAAGGGAAAAACCTAAATCTCCTGTGATAGTAGTTTTACACACACACACACACACACACATATATATATATATATATATATATATGTTTGAAGAAACTGATAGCTCTCTTGGAAACTATAATTTACCAAATGTTATCCTAGTAAGAAAACTCTAGGAACTAATTACATGGGAAACAAATAGAAAATGCTATTAAAACCCCTTAAAAAAAGTTTTAACAGAGAAATATTACCAACTTCAAAACCAAATAATCAAAAGGACACTGAAAAGTATAGAAAAAGTGAATATGACATTACTGTTGACACCTTGTAAAGATTGCACGCTCACACACACGCGAACGCACAACATTCCAAGCATTTATTGCACGTATGTATATTAAATGCAAAAATACTAAACACAATATTAGCAAGTAGAAACAATATCGGGTCAATAAAAATACTTCATGATCAAGTATGGGTCATTCCAAGATGTTTCAAAGTTAATTACAGTGACTATTGTACATTGTTGTTCAAACCAAGACATATTTAAAGTGAAAGAGTTGCTCTAATCCATTACATAAGGTATCAGCACAAGAAAAATAAACCAGGTCTGTTTTGAGAAAACTGGTAGCAGTTTTTCTTCACGGTATGTACTACCCATGTGTATTATAATTTGTAATTTTATATGTAATTGTACAATTTTTCTTTTACAACCGCCTCCCAGGCTAGATTTTAAGCATCATGACAGCAAGGACTCTGACTTCCATTCACATCTTATGACTACTAATCTAGTGACTGGCATAGAGAAGTGCTAAATCAAAATTTGTTGGATGAATGAAATAATTCAATAGTAATCTTTTGTTACCTCCCAAGTTATCAATTTGATCACAGTATACATCCATATACATTCCTTGGTGTATGACACAGAGTCAAAACATGCAAATATAATGTTTCTATTCTAAAATAAATTTAATAATAGACCTCATGACTGGGGAATAAAATGATATTGTATCTCAGAATACAGAAAAATTGAATGAAGAAATATATTACTAATGATTAATGTGAAAATTGAAAGTAAAGGGTGTGAGAACAAGCTATCCTATGTAATTCTCCCCTGTAAAAAAAAAAAAAAAAAAAGCTGTTTATTGATATTGATATTGAGAAAAGCTAGGTTATGAACAATTTCTATTTTCCAGAATTTTCAAATGCCTGAAACAGAGTAACTTGGCAAATAAATTAGTGTAAATTTTAACATCTTAGTCTGGTATTCTTTCTCAAAAACTATCAAAAATTTCTAGGGGCCGGCCCAGTGGCGCACTGGATAGTGTGCCGCTTGGGAAGCGCAGCGGTGCTCCCGCCCGAGGGTTCGGATCCCACATGTGGACCGGTACCCGCTCACTGGCTGAGCGAGGCGCGGGAGCAACACCGAGGGTTGCGATCCCGTTGCCGGTCCCCGGTCCGGTATGGGGGCAACACTGAGGGTTGCGATCCGTTGAAAAAAAAAAAAAAAAAAAAAAAAAAAAAAAAAAAATTTCTAGGTCATTTTAAGGAATTCTAAAAATGAAATAATTTCTAAATGATAGCATCCAAAGGAAGTAATCTTAAAAGTCTTATAATTTAAAAATCATATATTAGGCTCTTTCATAGTTTTAAAAAACATATTTATTAAATACATAGAAATTATTGGGCCAACCCTGTGGCTCACTTGGGAGAGTGCAGCACTGGGAGTGTCGAGGCCGCGGGTTCGGATCCTATATAGGGATGGCCGGTGCGCTCACTGGCTGAGCCAAAGGTTATGATCCCCTTACCAGTCACAAAATAAATAAATAAATAAATAAATAAGTAAGTAAATAAAATAAATAAAAAATTAAAAAATAAAAAAAAATAAAAATAAAATACATAGAAATTATTAAAATGCCTCGCATACCATAATAAGGTGTGGAAATATTAGCTACATGGGGACAAATATATTAGATTATTAGAACAATTTCTTCCACATTACTTTCACTGAAAAAAATACCCCATTCACTTATATCCGTACCTCATCATGTGTTGGAAAAAGTATTGGCTTTGCAGTTTAGAGGAACTTGGCTCTATCACAAACCAACTTTATGAGGCAAGACTCCCTTGTGATTTCACTATCTGGGAGGTTATTATGAACCTTTGCAGGTTTACTATGAAGACAGTATCTATTATTTCTATAAGAAATAGGATTGCTGACAGGGTAATGTAAACACGTAGTAGAACAGCTGAAATACTGCACATGTTAATTTCCCTTCCTCCCTTCCTTTTATCCATCCTTCCGTCCTTTGAGTGGCAAAATCATATTTATTGCTTATTAACAAGATAATATCTCCTGTGGTGCTTTAGTAAGGATGTATGTTAAACTAATGTTCACCTTTTTCAATGATGGTACGTAGCAGTCTGTTGATGCTGCTTGTAACACAATACCTGGAACTGGGTGATTTATAAGAAAATTAAATGAATTGCTTACAGTTTCACAGTTTGGGAAGTCCAAAGTGCAGGGAACATATTTGGTGAGGGTGCTGCGGGGGGTGACAGTGACCCAGAGGTCTTACAAGGAAGAAATGGCAGAATGGAGAGACATTAACCTCTCGTGTGCTCTTTTTTTAAAGCCCTCAGAACAACATCCCTGACCACCATTTTGAAACCATTCACTAGTCATGGTCCTCAGAATCCAGTCACCTCTTCAAGGCCCCACCTTTCAATTACCACAGTAGGATTCCCTACCCTCTTAAGGGTCACGGTGGGGATCAAGCCTAGATGAGGTTGGGGTGGCATCCAATCTACAGCATGGAAATGTTAGTATTATTCAGAAAAGGATGAAATTGATAGTAGTATCTCATAACCATCATGCTCAAGTTTTACCAACCAGTTATCAAAACGATAAAAGGACATTCATATTAATTCAGGAGGATTATAGAAATTTGCCTCCTTCCAGAGTCCCTGGTTATTTCTGAGAGTTTCCCATGGTTGATTGGGCTCATGGAGCCTCAATGCAGATTCTTTAGTTTCCTGCTCAAAGCCTATCCTCGGACTACAAAGTTACTGTGTTTTAATCTTTTGTTATTGATCCTAGTACTGTAGTTCTTTCATTTGACTGAGGACTAATTCTAATGCAAAGATCACTAGATAATAACATGAGTAATAATATCTATATTTTGTAGCAGAACTCCATTGTATCTTATATATGACCATTATTTCATTTGCTATACTTATACATAAAGCTTTGGTGAAATTTTCAAGGCTTTAAAACTCCTTGATGATTTCATATCATGATAAGTGTCAGGGCCAGAATTAAACAGGTTTTCCTGACACTAAAGCACTTGGTTGTTTTTTTGTTTGTTTAAAGCCAAACCAAACAAAGCAAAGACAAAATTAAACAAAAGCCCTACAACCTCTGGATAATATTAGAGAACAGGAAAGGCCACTCTGTACTGCAGAGCTGTAAGTATTAGTAACTGATTTTCAATATGATCCAGAGAGAAAAGCACGCTCAGAGAATAGCTAGTAGTTTATTATAGAATAGGAAAAGAGTTACAAAGTCTGTATAGACAAAAGACAAAGACGTACATACACTCTTATGTAGAGGTGTTGGTAAGTAATTTAAACAGTCAGTAAATATGTGGATTTAAGATATGAGAAAGTCAACTTAAATGGCAATATGTGGAAATAAATTCATGAGGCATATTCAAAAAGGTCAAAATCTGTGAAATATCAAGGTCCTTTGCATTTTTCATGCATATTTATGCTAACCTTGAAAAATAAGCAAAGCCTTTGGATTAGAAATAGGTTTGGGCTAAGAATGGGTCAGAATAGATTTGTTTATCATATTTTTTTCTTGATTTAGATATATTCTTATATTTTAAATTTTAAAACAAGCCTTTCTATTTTAAAATTCCTCTGGCAGACTGTTATTTTTGCATACAGGATTTTTGGAAAACAATTAGAAAATGCCTTGCTGTAGAGTATTTTATCCATTTTTATTGACTTTGGTAAGATTTAAAAATATAAGTATCCAGAATTATGTTTATCCCAGAAATGATTACCATGAGCTATCATTGTACACTGGAGTCTCTTGGCACGAAAGATGTGCTAAAATAATGCTAAGACCTTATGCACAGTCACATACAATGTTATTTACAGTTTCAAAAGTCTTCAGTGCTTATTTTTAGAAGCCTGTCATCTAGTTTTCTTTTAAACAACTCCTTAAAACTTAAGCTTCATGGTATATACTATTATCTTTCAATAGTCATTTAAAAATATTCTTTATGTCAGAATTCTTGGAAAATATTAAGGAGAGTGGGAGATGAAAACTAACTTTAGAAAACCAGTAATATTTTTCTAGATTTATTCATTTACTTTTGTTAATAAAGATCAAGATTTCACAGAATCTTAGTGTTGGAAAAGGCTCCGTGGGTAGAGGGTCATGGTTATTTAAACCTGCAATTTGTAAGATAAAAGAAATGTTTTGGGAAGTTAAACTCAAACCTTTTGACACTTACGGACAAGTTCAAGCCTCACTGCTACATTTTTCTCCCTTGATTTAAACTCTTTGTCAAATTTCCTTTTTTTTTTTTTAATGAAGTTCTATTACAACTAGTGATATAAGAATTAGCAAATGCTTCCTGTAAACATTCAGATAACTTCACAACTTGTTTACTCTCATTTCAGGAAACAATCCAAACATCACATAATAAACAAAAATGCAAGTATACTTCTACCTCACTTGAACTTAGCTCATGGTGACCTCAACAGAATATATTTTTAAATAGAAAACAAAATATGTGTTTTTTAAAGCATACTTCCACCCATCATTAACTTAATTGTCTTAGTTGCTTTCATTTAAACTCAGTGTGACACAGGATACAAAGCAGAATGTTCCTTTCTGATTATTTTTCTTCCTCTTATATGCATGTGTTTTGGTAAAGAATATTTTGTAAATGTTAAATCTATTAATAATATAGGAAAATAATTAATCCCAATGAGGCAGAGGATTTTTAACATGTTTGCTTCCTGAAAGACAGGTTTCAATGTTCCATGTCAACCGTCAGTCTTTTTGCACATTTCCATCAATTCAATGGCCATAGGAAAAGAAATCATCATGACTATGATTTATCATGGCATGCTTATGAAACTTGGTACTCTGAGGACAGGATTTAATATTCAAAATAAAGTAATACGTTCAAGTAACTGTTTTATAGACTAATAACTCAAGTAAAGGTAAATTTAACTACAGTCTATGAGCTCATTATAAAAACATTAATACAGTTAAAGTAATCCTATCTAATTTGATATTACTTATTTACAAGTCCATATTCTTGAGTTGGGAACCAGAGGTTCTGTTGTTAACACAGTGTTGGAACGTTCTCTGTAACCTGGAGAGGCAAAATATTGGCCTAGATGACATTTGTTGTAATTTAATTAACTACACAGCATTGAAAGTATACTAGTTAACATAACCCTAGCTGCTATAACAAATAATCTCCACAATTTCAGAAGCTTACTTCAATAATTTCCACAATTGGTGGCAGAGACAGAAAGTAGGCTGCACTCCATAACATATTTTGGAGACCCAGGTTAACAGAAGCTCTGCCATCATCAACATATCCTTACACCTTGTGCTATTAGTATCCAGCCAGTAGACTTGAGAAGAGAATGCTTTCTAAGACTGAGCTTTAACAACTGGGCTGGTGTGGAAGTGTAATGCACCACCTCAACCCACGCCATTGGCCAGAACTCCGTCAGATGAAAGGGAGGCTCAGGAGAGAAGGGAAACATTTGCTTATTCTATGCTTCGAGAAACTCTTTAATCAGTCCACCTGGAGGCAGAAGATAATCCACCTAGGAATTTATTTGAATATTGAGGTAGATGTCACATTACACTCACCTGTGATGTAAATAAAGTGTGTTTAATATTCACAACAAGCTGGGGAGTCCCAAAAAAGGAAGAGTTCAAGCTAGCATCTGGTGAGAAGGCGAGCAAAAGTTGTGTGAGTGTGTGTATTTGGGGTGGGAGGGTGTTTAGTGCTTTTATTGTGATTTAGGAGGGGAGCCAAGGTAGGAATTTCCTGCCTGTGAGTGAGAACCTTCTTGGTTGCTCAGTTGTGGGGTGCAGTCTGGAAAGAGGGACGGAGATAAAATACTATCAATGTTCAAACATCAAAAATGGAATCAACCTCTTTCATACACCAATCTATAATTATCTGAACAGAAACCAATTTAAATAGCTTTGATAGGCTACAAAAAGGTTCCTTAAAACATAGTCACAAGGTAAAATAAGTGCTCCCTTCATCTGACTGGTCTAACCATCATGCTTAAAATTTGAAGGTTGTAGAATATCCCACAATATTTTTGTTTCTGCATAGGAGAGAAGTTCAAAAAGTTTATGGAAAGATTTTATATTATCTTTCAATTCTATTTTTCCAAGAACTTTTTGAAGTATCCTTGTATTTGCATGTGGTTCTATGTATTTCTTCAATTTAGAATGTTCTCTATCACTTTCCAAACCTACTCTCCATTCTGGCCTGGTGTAAAGATATTGCACAAAGGTATTGATATGCAACTGTGTACCCCACAGATATGTACAATCATTTATGTTTTAGTAAAAAAAAAATAGAAATTAGCAAAAAAAGATATCTGGTGATAAAACCTATAAGAAATGTGTAAGATACATACTTTAAAAGGATAAAACTCTGTTAAAGATGTTAAGAAATGTTGAATAAATTTGAAACATTTACAATGTTATTGAATAAAGCTCAATATTTTAAATGTATTTCTCTCTAAGTACAAATTCAGTGTTAAACCAACAAAAAAATCTTAAAAGGTAGCATTTTTTGTATGTGGTAAAAATAAATTCTATAGTTTACCTGCAATATACAGCCAGAATTATCCTTAAAAGTAAAAAATATTGCTCAGGTTAGTGGTAAAGTTTTCTTATTAACATGACTTGGAGTAGGCAAAACAGTTATAATACAGAGATTTGACCCAGATACAAGGAATGGCTGTTTTTTAAAGCTCTTACAAATCAACTCCAGTACTCTAGAGGTGATATTTTGCAACACGTATCCACAAGTTCAAACTCTTGATTCAGCAAATCTACTTCAGAAATGGTGGAGAAAAAGTATTAAAACCAGGATATTTATTCCAGTGTTTTCCACAAAGGTGAATATTCGTGAGCAATTTTACATTTCTATCATTAGGAAGCTGGATAGGTAAATGAGTGATATGTACAGTAGAATATCACACATCCACCAAAAATGAGGCTGCTTACTTGTAATTATTTAAATAAAAGGCAGTTTTAAAAATACTTCTGAGAGAAAAAAAATGCATGAAAACTTCATTATAAAAATAAACCATTTACATACTATTTTACATACATGCCAATATATTTTAATCTAAGCATTGAATCAGCCCACGTGTATCAGTGGCTTATTACTCTGTAGGATTAAGGCTGATTTTTACTTTCTACCTTTGGCACCTGTGTGTTTCAGTACATTTATATAACCTTTTTTGTGCTTTAGCTCTCTCATCTCTTAAATTAGAATAAGTTACTTCATTGGATTTTGACAGCATTCTCAATCAGTATTAGCTCCTACTATTATTATTATTTTGCACTAAACTTGATTTTTTTTACACTAGTCATATATCATTTCTTATAATCAAAAAGCTATTTTATAAAAATAAAATAAAGATTTGAAAATCTGAAGGAAAATACCTAGCTAACATGAAGAGAGCAGGCCACTGGGAACCATGGTGGCATATGCTGCATGTCTGATACTGATAGTTCCTGCCCTTATTCCCTGTTCCTAGCCATCTCCTGGAAGGAAAAATCAGATTTGAAAATCTGAAGAAAAAAAAAGTGGCTCCGCTTACATGTAATTTATTTTATGAAGTCTTTTATATATCCCTAACAATAAATGAGTCTCTCACCACCCAAAATAGAATAAGAAAAACTGAACTTAATATTTGTAAGGAGTCCTTTAAAACACCAGTCACTCTCTAAGGATTAAGTGCATTATCTTATTTAATCTTCAAAGAAAATCTATGAGATGGGAGATTTATTATTATTTTATAAATAAAAAATCACTCATATACATATAGATAGCTTTTAAGATTTTGACCCAGATCTTTTTTTACTTTGGGACCAAATTTCCAAGTTTTATCCTCTGGCAACATTCTGGGTGTGCAATAAGTATTAAATGTTTGTTTAATAAACAACCGAACTGACCATATATATGCATTCTACCATAATATTGAAAGCACCATAATCAACTGGATATTTCTAGTCTATTGCACTAAATTACTAATGACTGTCTTTTATCATCTTTTAGATGAACTTTAATACTACTCATTTATTTTAAAGTTTATAGAATGACATTTGCATGGCATATTCTTGGTGGATTCAAAGGAAGAAGAATCCATAAAGAACAATCAAGTTGAAAAAGATGAGCACTTCAAATTCTACACTCCACATAGCAAGACATAGAATAAGTTTCTTAGTTATAGACTTCAGGTCACCTGGAGGATATATTTGGGGAGGTAAAGGCCAGGATTTATAGGATAGGCTCACCTTAAGCTCTGGAGCCACGGAGGAAAGTAAGGCTGACATGCTACAGGTTTAACACATTCCTCAGTCACCCCACATCCACATTCTACTTAACATTCTTTCAATTCCTCTTCTACACAATGTGATTTACCTGCCCATAGCTTTCTATTTTTTTCTCCATTTATTTTTCCCCTTTTCTATCCCCTCCCAAAACTTTCCTAGGTCCACTGACATAAATCTTTCCCAAGAACACAGAACAAAAAGTGAAAATATTAGCTTTATCTATTTGAGCAAGTTTCATTATTTTGTGATTTGTTCCCAAGTCCTCTTACTCAGGCTCTAACTCTGGGTTATGTACTACCACAGCAGGTGCAGCAGGCTAATACAGATGGTTCCTGACTTAAAGATGGTTTGAGCTGTGATTTTTCAATTTTACCATGGATTTATCAGGACATAATCCTAACATCAGTCACGGAGCTACTTACATTTTTGATGGGGTTGCCATTTCTACTGAATGCACATAACTTTTGCACCATTATAAAGTGGAAAAACTGTAAATCAAACCCCTCACATTCTGAGGACTGTCTTTTTTGTTGTCAGCATTGAAAACATTTTTGACATGGTATTTTCAATTTACAATAAGTTTATCGGAACACAACCCCATCATAAGTCAAGGATCATCTGTATTTAGATGATATTTACAAGAGTTCATTATCCTCAAAATTTTCTATTATTTCATACACTATTTCAAGGAGCTAATAGGCTATATATTAATTAAGAAATAAATATGTTCATTTATAAAAAGAGAGAAAGACAGGAAGAAAGAAAGAAAAGGAGGAAGGGAGGAAGATGAAGAGAGGAACAGGAAGGAGAGAGGTGGAAAAAGAAGAAAGATAGGAAGAAAAAAACAAGAAATGACCCTGCCCTGGGAGATTTTTAAGGAGATTAAAATAGATATTTAGTATCAAGAGAAATGGAAAAGATAAGAAAATGATAAAATGGATACATTCCATGAGGAGATTTTCTGGTTCTGCTTCTTGTGCAAAATTCTGGAAAAGCAACAGGTTACTTCCAACCCCAGACTCCTAAAGTAGGAATATTTATATTGTTCATCTAGGCACCTGGTACAATAGATTTTCATACCCTAACATGACATGGAAACAGCAGAGAGATGATCTAGCCCAGAGATACATTAGAGAGGCAGAAAGGAGAGAAAAAGGACTGGAAGAAGGCAGGAGATGCACATGAAGTATCTCAGCACCTTACTTCTGTAAATCAATGACATGGACTAGCAAACCTTCCCTTCCCTACTCCCTTAGCCATTACCTTGACAAAAAGGGGCTCCAAATATATATTAATTTGAATTTTCTAAAAATTAAACGATGTTGTATATGTTACAAAATTAAGAATCATACCCATTAACCTTAAAAAAAAAAGATATAGTAAGTTTGATGGACCCAGAAGAAAATACTTTGCTATGCAGAGAAATACAAGAGTAACAAGGCAATAACACCGTCTGCAGGGCTCCAAGTGTTAGCTTCCTTGGCTAGCAGAATGTTCCATTATAAAGCAGCCACTCTGATTAACAGTTGTATCAAATAGGTCAGCTAATATAGTTTTAGTAATTAAAGACTTCCAAAATGCTCCAAGAAAAAGTAAGCAAACACTTATAATTATGAAAATTATAGTAGCATTGTAGGATTATTTATCAGTTCTTATAGTCAGAACTTTGATCTCAGAACCCCTGAATGTCATAGAGAGGTACCCCCGATAACTAAATGTATGGCGTTTAAGAAAGTCATTGCACTTCACTTTGAGCGCTTTGACTTTGATTACTTCTTAGAAATGTCCTTCTGGTGAAGTTACACAAGTGTAGATCTTAGGTTCCAGGGCATTTTTTTTTATAAGTGTTTCCTTAGAAATTATTTTCTTGAGAAAGGGTACAACTTGTCTTGACAAAATAGAATCTATTTACCATATTTAAAGAAAAAAACTAGACTTTAACATTCAAATTGTTTAGACTTTCTATTTTAATTCCTGAATTAAATGACAGTTTTGAGGAAAAATATAATGATTAATTCATGAAAGAAAAAACACACAAAAATGTTATATTTTAAAAAGTGAGATTTGTGTATAAATTTAATGCCTTTAGATTGTTTAAAACTTTTTAAAAGATACCTAATGCAATGTAAAATATAAAATTCTGCATTTGATGTTACTAAATATCATGCTATATTCCTCTGATTCTATACCACTTTTTATTCATATTTTAAGATGGCAAGCTGGGATATATCTTACAGTCAATGACATCTTCCGTGATTTTTTTTTTCTAGGTTACAGTTATGAAGCAGATATCAGTGATTGCACAAGTTCTCAAAACTGCCAGCATCAAGGTTTCCAGAATGATTATATCAGTGGCTTTGCACAAAATCTTAATGACAATAGCAAAGCATTAAAGCATTAACCCCAGGGAGAAAAATAGCATGGAGAGGAAGAGATGGAAGAGGTGATTTAAAAATCTATTTAGAAATATTCCTGAAATGGGAGTCAAAGTTTCCTTGCTCTACACAAGTTCAAATAAACTTGAAGACTCAGCATCAGTGGTGACTAGTTCTTTATGGACTCCATAAAGGGTTGTAACACCAATGTTGATGGAAATGCCTTACGTGGGAAAAACTGACATCAATGATTCTGAGTAACACCAACTTATTTTGCTTATACTTTCTTGTTTTTGTGTTTCATTTAAAATAAGATAAAGTCTGTTTTTTTAAGTAGTATATTTTTGTGAAGTATATTTGATCATCTTCAACTTTAGACATATGTTTTGAAAGTCCTCATTGGAAAAATAAGTCCAGAGATTTATTGTATAGCATGAGGTCTATAGTTAATAATAATGCCTTATACACTGGAAATCTGCTAGAGTAGATTTTAGGTACTTTTACCACATAGAAAAAGGAAAGGTGACTATTTGAGATGATGGATATGTTTATTTGTTTAAATGTAGTAATCACTTCACTATGTCTAGTGTATGTATATCAAAACTTCATGTTGTACAACTTAAATACATCCAATAAAACAGTACTGCAGACTAAAAAAGTAAAAGTCCTCTTTAGTTTGTTATGCTATGAACACTCAGTAAAACATTTTTTAAAAAATTAAACTACACAAGAAATACTTAATCTTTATGTAATTTTAAGTAGACCTGCAGCTACTGAAAACTAAGCATATTTTATAGGTTTACCCAGAGCCTATTTTGCTAAACCACATATTGTTTCGATGAGAAAGATGGATTCAAAAGGAATTCAATTTAAAATGTACCTGCTATGCTTGACACTGTGTTAAGGGTTAAGAATATACAGATGAATGTATAACGCATAATACCTAGCTGCAAAAAACCCACAGATTGGAAATAGAAATGGTTGTATCTCCCTACAGTTCAGTGTGATAGATGATATACCAACTGGCTGTGAATAAGCTGTTGTTCAACATCAGATACAGAACTACACAATTTGCTCAAGGAGAGAGAGTTAGTGAGAACTCAACAATAAAGTTGGCCTTGAAGGATGAGTT
Organism: Galeopterus variegatus; assembly: GCF_000696425.1. Taxonomy (NCBI): domain Eukaryota; kingdom Metazoa; phylum Chordata; class Mammalia; order Dermoptera; family Cynocephalidae; genus Galeopterus; species Galeopterus variegatus. The sequence continues at coordinate 387,491 of NW_007727274.1, read as the reverse complement.
GGAATTCACTATGTGGCAAAATGGAAGAGATCATTCCTGTAAAGGACATGAATATAGGCAGGCATGTGTGTTGGAGAAATAATTCACATGGCTGGCATACTGGATGCAAATAAGAATGTTACGGCCGAGGCTGCAAAAGTATTTACATTTTTAAGGGACATAAGTTAGGGCCATTATACATTTTCTTCAATGACCTTAGTGGAAATTTTTGTTGAACAAAGGCATTTTATGAGAAGATTTACATTTTATTTTTACATTAAGTATGTACATATGCTTGTATATATTTTTTAAATAAAATCATTTTACTTTAAGTTGTCAGGCACATTATATTAAAACCATAAAACATAAAATTTTACTTTCATTAAATTGCCAAATAGTAGAAAGTCTGCAGTACTAAATTAGTGAACATGTGGAGCACAAAAATAAAGTGCTGTTATTGGTTAAGTAAATACACATTTTGGAAATTTATTGAAACAATTCACATAAGAGATATCTCAAGTCAGATGTCAAAGAACTGTCGTGGAATTGCAGAAGGGGGTACGGTAGGGGTTGGAATCAAGAGAAGCTTAGAAACCTGGATGCAAAAAAATGGCCAATCGCTATGTGGGAAGAAGAGAGATCTCTTGCCATGATTTTTGAAAGCCATCTTTCTACAATATGTGTTTCTCCACTGTATCCATACACAAAAACAGACATGGGGAACAGGAGGCGATGAATAGACAATTCCTAGTTAAAACTCCATTTATTTCATAGTTAGAAGAATTCAAAGAGATGTTGTCTAACACGAATCACCGAGGTGGTTGTCACGAGTCTCTACTTCATTTCCCATCTCTGTAACTTTTCTTGGAGTAGTTTATAAAATAAATTTACCACAAAAATACAACTTTACACGTCTACTGTCTGTGCTGTGGAGAAGATAATAGGCAAGACAGTAGTAATTTAAACTCATTTTAGTTACAATTATATTTGAACAAATACAATTTTTTTTTATGTTAACTTACTCACATAAGACTTTTCTTTTTCCAGGTACTTGCACCAATATATTTTTAGGTAAGACAGCTATTACTAGGCCATTTTTTAATGGATAAGAAAAATACTTCACCTAGAGGCTAAATCAATGAGCATATGGCCTCAGACAACCAGTAAATGGTAAATATTAGAACAAGAATTCAGTTTTAAAGCCCCTATAAAGCATTTGTTGCACTAACGCACAGATACAGCAATGTTAACAGTATATATCTTCCCTGTGGGCCAGAACTAGCCTGCATAAGGCTCTGAAATACTTATAAAGTGATACCTTTATTTCTATGGGTTGTTATGATATGCTATTCAAGAATGTGTACATTTACTTTTCCATAAAAGTAGGAAAGGTGTTTAGTCCTTGTTCAGTGAGCTGTGTCATTTTGAAATATAGTCACAAACAGTAATTATTATTATATATTATGCTCAAAACATAATTTTGTTTGAATGTGTTTTAATAAAACTGCTATTGTAAAATACCTTTCAGTGAACAAAGGCTAATTAAAGGACTATGTTATGTGATATCCAATTCCTACTGTATTTATTGGTGAGTCCTTTGGGCTTCAAATTTCACTTCCTAAGACACAATTTTTTCCATCATGTATAAACATTATGTTTGATGCAGCAAAGTGCATTTTTACTACAGCTACTGTTTTCCCATTGGTAATATTGGTCTAGTATCATGGAACAATTGTTTTTGTCCCTCTGAGTAAATAAGGGAAGCACTCCATCTTTCAAGAAAACTCATAAACCTGACTCCTTTTAAAGTGATCTCATTCTATAAATCTTTTCTAGTTCATTGCAATCTCGTACATTGTTCTTCTAGTTTGATAACTGTACGCCTCAACAGAACTGAAAAAATTGCAGAGTATTTACTAAGAGCGCTTTTGAGAGATTTAGTTCCAAAATATATGTATTTATCTCATATTGTTCAATAAAATCAATCCACTGAGAAGTGTCATTTCTATCATACAAGTTCTCTTTGAGAGTTCTTAATAAAGCCAACGTGACTAACGGAAGTGCTTGTCCTCTATGGTTTTACTAAAGGAAAAAGAGTTAAACTGTTTTCTACCACCCTCATATGCAGGTTATATAACAGTTTAAAACAGATTTTAAAAGATACAACTTATAACAATCTCTATCAAGTAAAGCTTGCCATAAACAAAATCTACACTTGAGGCTAGCTGTGACTGCTAGTGATGGAAAATGACCTCGGCTCAGCTAGTGCAGACATTTTCAACATCAGTGCAAGGAGATCACCTATTTTGCCATTGGGCTTATGAATCTGGATTGCCATTCATAATGAAAATAATAATAAAAAAATATTGGGTCAGGAGGACCCCAGCATCTATAGTTATTGTCAACAAAAGCCTAAACTGATTAGAAGAAAGCACGGATAGTTAGTTCTAGGGATTTCAAGACATTTGCTCAAATGTAAGATACAGTCCCTCTTCACCCTCAGTGTTTTGAAAGAAATTTGAAAGAGGTATCTAATAAACTTTGTACCAACATCTATCTGAAACTGGTAAAGGGAGAATTCCCAGGTAAACACTGCAGCTTCATTTCATATGTTTAAAATTGAAATATGAATCTTAGTAAGAACTGTACTGAATTTCTCTCACTGCAGCTGAAGGGATAGACATTGTAATGCTACTTGCAAGGTTAACTTGAAGATACAAAATATCGCTAAATCTTCTCATGAATGTATTATTGATTGTGTGTGTGTGTGTGTGTGATATATTTAACCTAGATCTTCACTCTTTGAAGTTCTCTATATTATTTCTTACTTGTTCTACTAAAATTTTGTCTATAAACCTATCCCAAGTAAATTATGTATCCTAAATACAGGACTATTTCTTTTTGTTTTATAGCACTAGCACTTAGCATAGTTCATTGTACATGTCAGAACCTTAAAAATGCTAATCAGAACTAATGAATTATATCCAATTATGTTCTACATGTTTTGAAAAATTAAACATTTAAGAAAATATTTATGTTGTATTCCTTTTCCATTTAAAGTTTTGGAAAAGTAATCAGTTTGTGTTATTATCAAATATTAAATAGTCTATAATAAGAATTTAAGATTTGGAGGGCTCCTGGAAAGTTGGTTTAACATCTTGAAGGCAGAAACTATATCAATTAAACTTTTTAGTCCTTCCAAAAAGAATTGAGGTGAATTCCAAGCAAATGTGAGGTCAGTACTTGCAGGTGGCCTCTTTTCTTTGTGAGATAACTCCTGAAGCAATAAATTGATCACATTTATTATGCTCTAGACACAAAATTTGTACTAAAATTTTTGGTAGATAATCTGACAAAAAACATTTGAACTTATTTGTAGAATTTTTAAAACTCATACAAAAAACTATTCTTCCTTTTACAAAAAACAAACAAGCAAAAAAACCAAGGCTAAAAAATCTTTTAGGGCTATCAAGAAAATTCGATATAATCCTATTTGTTATTTGATTAATCCTATTTGTTTATTTTTTTGTTTTGTTGCCTGTGCTTTTGGAGTGTGATTATTCATAAAGTTTTTGCCCAGTCCTAAATCTTAGAGTGCTCCCCCTATGTTTTCTTCTAGGAGTTTTGGAGTTTCAGGTCTTATATTTAAGTCTTTAATTCACTTTGATTTGATTTTGGTATATGGTGAGAGGAACAGATTATGTTTTATTCTTCTACATATGGATATCCAGTTTTCCTAGCACCATTTATTGAAGAGGCAGTCTTTTCCCCAATGTATGTTCTTGATGCCCTTGTCAAAGATCAGTTGGCTGTATACACATGGGTTTATTTCTGGGTTCTCTATTCAGTTCCATTAGTCCACACATCTGTATTTATGCCAATATCATGCTGTTTTTTTACTATATATTTGTAATATAGTTTGAAGTCAGGAAGTGTAATACTTCTGTCTTTACTTTTTTGCTCAGAATTTTTTTTATCTACTTGAGGTCTTTTGTTATTCCATATAAATGTCAGGATTGCTTTTTCTATTTCTGTGAAGAATGTCATTAGTGTTTTGGTGAATCTGTAGATGGCTTTGGATAGTATGGACACTTTTACTGCACTGATTTTTCCAATCATTGAACAAGGACTGTCTTTCCATCTTTTGGTATCTTTAACTTCTTTCAGTAGTAGTTTGTAGTTCTCACTGTAGAGATCTTTCACCTTCTTGGTTAGATTTATTTCTAAGTATTTTTTTTGTGTGTGAACTATTATAAATGGGCTTGCTTTCTTAATCTCTTTTTATTTTAGTTTGTTGTTGGAGTATAAAAACACTATGGATTTTTGCATATTGATTTTGTATCCTGCAACCTTACTGAATTTGTTTATCAGCTCTTAGAGTTTTTTGGTAGAGTCTTTGAGGTTTTCTAAATATAGAATCATGTCATCTGTAAACAGGGACAACTTGATTTCATCTTTACCTGTTTGGATGCCCTTTATTTCTTTCTTGTCTACGTGCTCTGTCAAGTACTTCCAATACTATGTTAAGTAGGAGTGGTGAGAGCAGGCATCCTTGTTTTGTTCCTGATATTAAAGGGAAAGCTTTCAGCTTTTCCCCATTCAGGATGATATTGGCAGTGAGTTTATCATATATAGCTTTTATTATGTTGAGATCTCTTCCTTCTGTACTTAATTTGTTGGGAGTCTTTATCATGAAGGACTGTTGAATTTTGTCAAATGCTTTTTCTACATCTATTGAGATGATCATATGTTTTTCATTTTGACTTCATTGATGTGGTGTATTAGATATACTGACTTGCATATATCGAACCATCTTTGCATTCCTGGGATGAATCCCACTTTATCATGGTATGTAATCTTTTTGGTATGTTGCTGTATTCTGTTTGCTAGTATCTTGTTGAGTATTTTAGCATCTAAATTCATCAAGGATATTGGCCTGTAGTTTTCTTTTTTTGTTGTATCTCTGTCTGGTTTTGGTATCAAGATGATGCTGTCTTCACAGAATGAGTTTGGGAGACTGGTTTCTCTTTCAATGTTTTGGAATAGTGTGGAAAGAATTGATAAAGCTTCTGCACAGCAAAGGAAACAAACAACACTATGAAAAGACAACCTACAGAATGGGAGAAAATATTTGCAAACTATGCATCCAACATGGGGTTCATATCCAGAATAAACAAGAACTCAGACAACTTTACAAAAAAAAAAAAAAAAAAAAAAAAAGATCCAATTAAAAAATGGGCAAAGGAGCTGAATAGACAATTCTCAAAGGAAGACATACAAATGGACAACAGGTATATGAAAAAATACTCAACATCACTAATCATCAGAGAAATTGAAATCAAAACCACTTTGAGATATCACCTCACCCCAACCAGACTGGCTGTTATAAAAAAGACAAAGAATGAGAAATGCTGGCAAGGATGTGGAGAAAGAGGAGCCCTCCTGCCCTGTTGGAGGGATTATAAATTAGTACAGCCATTATGGAGAACAGTGTGGAGGTTCCTCAAACAACTACAGATAGAACTACCAAATGATTTAGGAATCCCACTACTGGGGATATATCCAGAGGATTGGAAATCATCAGGTAGAAGGGATACCTGCATTCCCATGTTTATTGCAGCTCTATTTACAATAGCCAGGTGATGGAACCAACCAAATGTCCATTGATGGATGACTGGATAAGGAAATTGTGGTATTGTGGTATGTATACACAATGGAATACAACTCAGCCATAAAAAAGAATGAAATTCTACCATTTGCAGCAACATGTATGAGCCTGGAGCAAATTATCCTAAGTGCAACAACCCAGGTACAGAAAGAGAAATACCACATGTTCTCACTCATAACCCAGGAGGTGAGTCCATAATAAACAAATAAACAATAAAGAGAGACAGAGAAAGAGAGAAAAGGAAACAACAATCACAGTAATATGTTGAACTTTTAGAGGGAAGGAAAAGAACTGTGATTACTAGAGATGGAAAAGCAGAGGGGAGGGGAAAAAGGATGGGTGTTGGGGGGCTAATGAGGAATTGGTTAATGGTCACAAAGAATGACTGCATATTGTAATGATGAATAAGCTAGCTATCCTGATGTAACCATCACACATTGTACACAATTATTGAAAATCAGTGTTGTACACCCCATGTATGTATCATAAATTATTTTAAAAATAAAAATATAGAAAAAAGAAAGAAAGAAAATTTGAAGAATATGATTACTGTGCCATGAGATAATACTCCAGCAATTACTGATTAAATTCCCTTGGGTTCTTATACTTTGGGTACTCAGGGGATCTGATCTTCATTGTCCATTTTAACAAATGTCATGATTATACTGCAGTTGTCACATAATTTCACTGTAAGAATATTGGGAAGAATCCATATCCTTTTCCAGGACAATTTAAATCTATATTTCTTCTTTCTAAGTTGATTTTTCTTCAAAAACAATTATTACCTAAATAATAGGTGATATGTTTGATAAAAATGAAACTTATTTTTAAATTATTTTTACCTTTATGTGTCAATAATAAAAGACCACGATTCATAATTTGCAAAGATAATGAGTTGGGTTCTTCTGGACAAGCTGCTGCACAGCATGGTTATACATTACTATGCCAACTGATACATTTTTTACATAATGTGGAACAGTGGGTATGGTTTGACAATATAAAACTTGATAATTACAGGAACATAATGGTTTCAAATTTTTATTTATTAATTTAAAAATTAAAGATGTGACAAAAGTTCTTTTCTCAAAGTGGGTGTGACTTTCTCAGGAATTTTAAAGATATTCTTATGGTATTTTAACAAGGAAAGACCAGGAAGATCAGGACTCATTACCCTCAAGTATATGACTTGTAATTTTTTTTTTTTCTTTCCCCATCCCTACTTGTCATCTATTTAAAAAAAGCTAGGAATGAAATCAAAGTTATTAAAAAATATCAGTTTTGTACATAAAGTTTTTTAGTATTTTATGAGAACTAGACCAGCCTATTTTGCTTCCCAGGGAGGCATCTCAAATTTTGTAAGGTTTGGCTCTCTGTTTCTCCTATTATTAAGAGGGGAATAGCATGTTGTCTTTATGCTTGAGTATGAGGCCTTATTACTTAACCCAGTGTGCTCCTGACTGCATATTAATAAAATGAACTGAAGGCTGGAGAGTAAGCCAAAAAAAAATCCACATGCAAAATTTTCCAGATATTGATAACAGGTCCTTCCATATCTTACGGTGTGGCATGAGAAACTCTTCTATTGTTTCCTCTGATTGACTTGATTCAATAACTCGGTTATTAAGCTTGTATATCTAGTAGAGTGAGTCTCTTTTACTTCCCGGTTAAGTGAATGTGCTCAGAACGAACTCCATAACTCAATGGAGAAAATACAGACCCAAATTTCTGAGACCCACGTAAATCAATAGAACTATTGCAAGTGACAATCAAGGTGGTGGGTGCTAGTGGCATAGAGATAGATGATGACCAACAATAATTGTTGTGTTTGTATGTCAACAACAATGCTGTAACTGCCACAACAAGCTGAACTGCAATTCATTTGGGTATTGATTTTCCATTATCTAAAATGAGTTTGTTTGGAAAAGCAATTTTTTTCTGTTAATATTAAAACTAATGTTATCTATAGATTCAGAGAGTGTATTTGAGAGGTGTAGATATAATAAACAAAGTATCCATAAACTTTAATACACAGGTTGTAAGATTTGGGATAAAATCCCAACTTACATAGAACGGGAAGACTCACCTCGAAGAGACCACAAGACCAGGAGCAATGCAATCAGCAAGAGGTTTATTATTTCCAACGCGTTGGGATCTCACCGCCAAGCTGGGTGAGACCTTGTTAGGCCTTTAGGCTGTCTTTTTATACATTTTTCTGGGGCAACTTTTCTGGCGGCCAGGAGAAAAAGCAGTGAGCAGTGCTTATTGGCTAACTTAAGTGACCCTAAAACTTATTGGTTGGTACTCATCTGTTTCTAGGTGATTTCCCCTCTGACTTCTTTACTTGCAAACATCTCGCCATCTGCTGGTTTGGCTTAGCTATGAGGAGACATAAAATCAGCTGAATACTTCTGCACCTCATAGCTCTGTGGTTACAAGCCTGCACCTGTGTTAGCAAGAAAACCACAGACTGTCAGCTCTGAGCTTTCCTGTGTAGAGGAGAAGAAGGCCAGCTCTCAGAGACCCCTCCTCAGGCAACCACACTTCTTGCCCCACTTGCCTAAGTGTGATAAGACCCCTACTCAGAGGTCCCTTTGAAAACATGTTTATGTGGAAAGTTTTATGCTCTGCTGTCTCAGTTCTTGCAAGCTAGCTGTGCTCGCGGCTGCAGAACATCCTGTGTGTCTAGCTGGCCGGGGTGGGGGTGGGGGTGGGGTACAAGGTGTGTCTTGCTGTAACAGCTTTTAAGATGGCTTCACTGTTGCTAATTTAGAGCAATCCCGTTTACAGAAGCAGATTGCACAGGTTAGAAGTTTTCAAGGTTAGACAAATAATAAGTGTATCAAGCCCAGTTTGTTAGTTCTTTGCTACTCTCTAGTTGGATTATGCACCTTTGAAATGTCAGACATCCAGGCTTGAGACCAAATGCTTGCATTTTCAACAGCATTTATATTTCATTTAAACTTTACCCATGTTGACTAAAAACATGCTGGATTTCATTCCCTCCTGTTATGAAAAAATGATCAGTGATGTGTTTGTTTGCAATACCACTTTTACTTAAATTGCTTACATAAAAGAAGTAAAGTTAGATATTTTTAAATTCAGACTTTGTATTTTTTCACATACATTTTTCACATACATTTGAAACTGTGCATTAGAACTTAACTCTAATTTCTTCCAAAGATGCATATTTTCATATAGAATGTTAGAATATTATTACTAAATAATTTCTTTACTTCTTTCAGGCCTCAGAGCTGCTTTCTGAAATGTTTTATTCCTTATGCATTTTCTCTAGCACTGTGGTTTTTTACAACCTTTGAAGAACCAGATATAGTTGAATATTTGGCACTGCTTGCCTTCCTGATAATGGATACAAGGTATCCTGTTATTAAAAAAAAACAAAAAAGTTAAATGAAATAATTTAGATTTTCTTTACAAATGTATGGATTGGAAGGATGTCCCTAACAAGATATCTATAATTTTATTCTTTGAGTATTCATATCTTTAAGTTACAACTTAAAGCACCACCTTTAGGAACATGGCTAAAATTCTTAACAGGAATAAGTCAATATTTCCCAAACTAGGGCATGAATCCCCCTAGGATAGGAGGGGTGTGTCACTGAGTACATAAACGTACAAGTGTAAGTTGGAAGAATCATCCTGGAATGGCAATTATACTAAATGATGAGCAATTTTGTAGGAATGTCACTAGAACAAGCATTGCTATACTTAGAATAGAATGTAAAATGCACATTAACTTTTAAGTGAATCATTAGAAATATCATTGCGATGAGGGGAACCTTTGGAATCTGTCCCCAATTGCCATTCACCACCCACCTATCTCTCTCCCTGCCCTTATAATTCCTCTACAAATACAAACTGGTAAGAGTATTAAAGACCTAAACTGAAAACCCTGAAGCCAGCTCAGTAATATAATGAAATTAAAATTAAAATTAGATTTTTAGCCACAAATGGCATTCCTCTCCACCCATTTTCTTTTTCTTCATTAGGGTTCTTTAAGTAATATAAGTTTCCACAGTACTCCTAAAATCTTATACTATTTCATATTTACTAGTTGTCCACACAGGTATTTATGTACATTCTTTAACACTCACATCCTTTATAAGACAAAGGACTTGTCTAGGGGAGTGTCACTGAGTAGGACACAGGAGGATCTTAAAATTCTGGGTACACAATGGAGCTGAGAAATTAAGGCAGGGGATAGAATCATGTGTGTTGAAGCAAGGAACGGAAAAGAACGTGGGGGAGGTGGAAGGAGTATGCTTGGGTACGAGAAGTTCTGTGACCCTCAAGATGAAGAGGAACATCATTTCTTGAACAGACACCCCCCTTCCAGGGCTATGACCAAAAGATACCTCTCATATCTGAAGAGATTTCTTGGTTTCCAGTTGATCCCAAAATTAGTATCCAATAGCAGTCAAGTTAATCTCTCACATGCAAACCCACAGGCATGCATATGCTCGCATGCACAAACACATGCCAAGTTTTATATTACTGATAAGAAAATCTTATTGACAGTTATCACAATAACATACTATATAGCCTACTATAGAAGAGAGGAGAGAGAGCACTAGTTCTTGCAAAGTAGGTAGAAAAGGAAATTACCAATGGGAAAAAATACCAGTTATTTACAAATCAGCAAAAGATGACTGGTGGTACCAAGATAAATCTTCTTAATATAATTCAGTATTTATTGAACACTCACTATACATGTGGTACAATTAAAAATCTTTTAGTCCTCAGAAACTTCATGCCTCTTGTGCCTTCAGCTAAACAAAAGCTAACTGTGCAAATATGGCTATATCTTAGAGGAATGGTACATTTAAACCCTACATCAAAGAAGTTTGAGACCTAAAATAGTAAAAGTACAAATTACCATCAATAACTTTTATTTGTTTTTTTAAAGTATGTTGATTGACAAACTACATATTGAGGAAATTTATCTTTGGTCATTACTAAAAGAAGACTAATAAAGATTAGGAAAAATTCAGTTAAAGTCTTTCTTCTTTCCATCAAGCCCCATCTCAGACATTGTCAAAATAACCTCCTCAACCAACTTTAAGCCACAAATTTTACAAGAATATATTAATAATTATTATATAAAATTTTATATGAATTAACAATTGAGTAAATATTTTATTTATTCTTAGAAGCAAAAGATGGTTCAAATAATTCTTTAACAACATCCTTTTTCCCCTTCAACTTATTTACATGGGAATCTTAAATATATGTCTTCCTTTCTTATAATTATTATACTTTTTATGTTTTATATTGTGTAAGTTTTCTGAAGGCATCCAGCCTGTATATAGTATTGTTTCTGTGTTGGTTATATTTACAATTATGTGTTTTGTTATTTTTTAATATTCAAAAATATGAGTAATTATTATTGCTTGTGCTTTAAATGATGCATAATTGATCAAATGCATAATCCAACAAATTTAATATTCTTAAATAATGATGTAACATTTTCATACTTTTAATTAATCAAATTCTCTTCAGTATTTCAATTTAAAAACATGAGTCTGAAGTGTCACTTCTGTAAATGTTCCAAAGATGTTAAATAACACAACCATCTCACAAATTAGCACAATAATAATTAAAATATTATTTCCAAAGCTGGCATAATTTAAATATGAATTTAATTAAATTATTTATTTCAAGGTTACCTACTTAAAATTTGCCAACTTGACTCTGTTGATATTTCAATATCGTCAGATTGGTAACCAGGGTATGGCACCAAATGTGACTTAATGGGTAGAAAAATGTGCCCCATGTTCCTCATCCAGAATCTTTCATCATCAACCATTTAATTTCTTGTAGCTTACTATTTCACGTGATCACTAGCATCCTTAAGTCATGTTGTCAGTCAAATTTATTTTTATTTTATCACAACTTTTTATGCAAGTCATTATAATAACCTCTTTTACAATTTTTATAGTCACCTCATGCAACTTCTGTGGTTTCTATTGAGTTTATTAAATTAAAAATCTCATTTTGATAATAAATCACTTACATAATCCTTATTTGGATTTTTTGTATAATTATAGTTTCTTATGTAGTACTTGAAAATCATTCTATAGCCATCCTATTGACAGTTTCTAAAGGAAATTTTATTTTATTTTATTTTTTTAATGATACTTGGGCTTTTCTACAACTGCTACACTTCAAGTGTCTCTAACTTTGTTATTTCAGTTAGCCACAATTCCCAGTGATAGATATCTTTGCCCAACGAAGAAAATTTTCTTAGGTTCATACTCTATAATTCAAAATAACAGAGTTCTCAATTGAATATATATATCAGTTGTTCTACAAATCTCATTTTATGGGTAAGAGAGTGAAATTAGAGGCATAATGATATTCATCAACTCACGTGACTAGTTTACGATTGAACCAGGACCAAAGGCCAAATCTCCTAACTCCTATTAAAGAACTAATATTTCTGCACCCATTCACTCACTATACAAATATTTATTGATTTTTATGTATAAGGAAATATGCTCTTATGAATAAAATTGTGAAAAATATAAAATATATCCCTCAAGAAATTAACCACTTAATGAAGAATATTGAAAGTTAAACAGGCAATAATAAAAAGTATAAGATAGTCAGATTAAATTAAAAATAAAAGAACATCTCAACTATATGCTGTCTATAAAAAACTCATTTTACTTCATCATTTATTTATTTATGTTTTTAAATATGACAAATTGATTAAAAGTAAAAGGATAGAGAAAAATTTATCATGCAAACACTACACAGAAGAAAACTGGACTAGCAATATTAATATCAAATAAGGTAGACTTTAGAACCAGGAATATTATTAGGTATAAAGAGGGCTAGTCCATAATTTAAAAGTTAATTTTTTAGGATGATATGATGAACCTATATATGTGTACACATAACAAATTAGTTTAAAAACACATGAAGCAAAATTTGATAGGTCTGAAAGGAGAAACAGGCGAGTTAACAATGATACTTTCAGACTTCAACACTTTATTCTCAGTAACTGATAAAATCAGTTAGAATATACTTGAAGACAACTTAAACAATACCATCAGTAATTTGACCTGTTCGACAGTTACATGCTTGAATACATATCATTCCCAATGCACATAGACCATTTATTTGCTTATAAAACAAATACTAACAAATGTAAAATAATAGAAAATATGTAAAATATGTCCTCAGATCATAATCATATTAAGCTAGAAAACAACAGAAAGATATCTGTAATATCCCCAAATATAAAAAAATTTAAAAATGCATACTTCTAAATAAGCCATGGGTCAAAGAAGCAATCTGAGGAGAACTTCAAAAAATGTGTTTTAAACTGTACTTACAATACAACTTACCAATTACTATTACTATACTTACAATGAGAATACTGCTTACATAAAATTTGGAGGTTTCAGCAAAAGCAAGCCTAAGGGAAAATCTTATTGCACTAAATGCATTTGTTAGAAAAGATGTAAGGTTTCACAGAGAAAGAAGAGCAAGTTTAACCCAAAGAAAACATGAGAGAAATAATAAAGAAAAAATGAAATCGAAAGCAGTAAAAATATTATTGAAACCAACAACCAGTTCTTTGAAATCATTAATCAAATAAACAAAAGGCTGACAAATTAAAGAAGAGAGAAGATATATTACCAATATCAAGAGTAAAAGAGAAACACATCAGTAATGAACCTACAGATATTGAAGAATAAGGGAATACTGTGAACATGCTGTGACCACCAATTGGACAACTGACATAAAATGAACCACATTCTTGAAAGAAACAAACTACCTGAGCAAACTCAAAAAAGATAGAAAAAGAAAAGAAAAGAAAAAGACGGAACAATAATATATCTATTAAGGAACTTCAAATTTTAATTTAAAAATCTTAAAAAGAAAAACCCCCCAAAACAAAACTTCAGACCCAGATAGCTTCACTGACAAATTCTATCAAATATTTGAGGAAGAAATATCAGCTCTGCAAGTCTCTTTCAGAAAACAGAAGTGGAATGGATATTTTCCAACCCCACGTAAATACCAGCAAGACTATAGACTGAAAAATATACTTATAAACCACATAACTGATCAAGGGTGACTATCCAAAATTCATAAAGAACTCATACAACTCAATAGTGGAAAAACAAATAACCCAATTATAAAAACGGGCAAAAGACCTAAATAGACTTTTTTCCAAAGAAGACCTAAAAATGGTCAGTAGATATATGAAAAGGCGCTCAACATCATTATCAGGAAAATGCAAATTATAACTAGTAAGACACCACCTCACACCTATTAGAAAGTAAATCTATCAAAAAGTAAATAGATAACAAAGGATGACACGGCTGTGAGATTTGGAAGCAAAGGAAGAATATTCGGCCCTAAAAAAAGTAAGATCTTGCCATTTGCCACAACATAGATGAGTCTGGAGGACATTATGATAAGAGAAATAAGTCAGACACAGAAAGAAAAATATCACGTTAATCTCACTTATATGTGGCATCTGAAAAATATATATATATATATATATATATATAAAAAGATAGAGAGCCGAGCAATGGTTACCAGAGGCAAGGCAGGGACAGTAAACAGGGAGATACAGGTAAGAGCATACAAAGTCGCAGATGTATAGAATGAACAAGACTAGAGATCTAAGGTACAATACCAGGACAACAAGTAATAAATTTGTACTGAATATGAAATTCATGCCAAATGAATAGATTTTAGCTGCACTTGCTAAAACAAACAAACAAAATAAAAGATGGGTAAAGATTATGGATATGTTAATTTGCTTCACAATGGTAATCTTTTACTATTTATATGTAACATAATGTTGTATACCGTAAATATACACAACAAACTTTATTTAAAAAATTAATCTATAGACCAATAGTTGTCATAAACCTAAACAAAAAAATTCATAAGCTAAATATTTTCAAATTAAATCCAGCTATATGTAAAAATGAAAATACATCACAAACAAGAGGAGTATATCCAAATCATGCAACGCTGGTTCAACATTCACAAGTCAATGTAATTCACCACATTTACATAATAAAGACGATGAACCACATCTTCTCAGCAGATGCAAAAAGGCATTTGAAAAAATTTATATTCTGTCCATGATAAAAATTCTTTACACTACAGCTAACATCATACTGAATGATGAAAAACTTAATGCTTTCACTCAAAGATGGTGAACAAGGCAAAATGTTCTCTCTCACAACACCTGGTCTACATCACAGTGGAAGTTTTAGTCACAAAATTCAATGTAATCAAGGTTGATTGCATTCATATATACCAGCATACACACCAGCACTTGGGATTGTCAGCTTTTTTTTTTTTAATTCATTCTAAGAGGGGCGGCGATATTTTATTGCAGATTTAATTTGCATATCTCTAATGATAAATGGTATTGGTAATATTTTTAATATGCTTGTTGCCTTTAGTATAACTTTTCTTGTAAATGCCTCTTTGGATTCTTTGGGATATTTTTTAATTGAAATGTTTGTTCTATCATTATGAGGTTCACAGCAAAAAATCTGTCCAAGTGTATTTGCAGTAGCTTTCTAACCTCAGACTGGAAACAAGTCAGGTGTCTCTCAAAGATGAAGGAGTAATGAAACATGGTATAGAATACAAAAAAAATTACCACATAATAAAAAGGGACAATGTGCTGATTCTGACAACTGTATGAATTTTAAGTGTATTTTGTTAAGTGAAAGCAGCCAAATCCAAAATGTTACCTACTCTATGATTCCTTACATATGACAATCTGAAAGAGGCAAATGTATAGGAACAAAAAAACTTATCAGTTTTTGCTAAATGTTGCAAATTGAGGAGGGAATAATGACAGGAAGAATTTGGGGGACTATACAGCTGTTCTGTATGGTACTGTGCTGGTGGTTAGATGACTGTATCATTCATCATAAACTTTAGAACTTCATACTTTAAAAAATGAGTTTTGCTGCATGCACATTAAAAAATTGAATGAATGAGCAATGAAGTCTGGGGAACCTAAGATGGAATGTAGAATATAACAATGGAATTTTCATATAAAAGAAAAAACTAAGGAGAATGAAAACTACATGCAAATTCTTGTCTTGGATTAAATTAGTAGAAAAACTGGGAAAATTCAAGTAAAGTCTATACTTTAGTTAATAGTTGTGCACTGATGTTAATTTCTTAATTTTGATATTTGCACCTGGGTTATGTAATATGTTAATATTGGGGGACTTGAGTGAAGGACATATTGGAACTTTTTGCACTATCTTTATATCACATCTATAAATGAAATAAAGCCTCTATTTCAGAATAAAACATTAAGAATTACTTATTTAACTTCGTGAATTCTAAAAAAATTTTTCAAAAAAAATAAATTTTTTTAAAAAAAACATTTGTTTTGATATAGCTATGGAACAATGTTTATTATCTACATTTTTCCCTTAGTGTATTTAAGTACTTGGGAATACTCACAGAATAATAGAAAAGTATTCTTTTTCCACTTATATTTGTCATCAAATATGGTGAAAAAATATTCTATGATGTTTCAGATAAATTTATAACCAAATATGTTAGATAACATAATGCTCCTGACTCCCTCTTGTCTATGATTTAACTACATAGTTTCGGTTCTGCAATCATCACATTCACTCTTCCTATTCATATGTGTATGCTAGACATGAGTTTGCTTTATGAGAAGAAATTTAGTTGGTTCAAATGGCTTATGCTAATTTACAATGCCTGCCCTAACAATGTGGGCTTTTCATAATAAAAGAAAAGCTGTGTGTAAGTACTCCTTATCTTTTCACAAAGCTAAAAGAAAGTCACACATGTATTGCTCTGATTTTACCATGATTGACAATTATAACAGCATTTTAGGACCTCTCTTCAACCTCTATGGATGATGCTGTGATGAATGCTTTCTCTATATAAAAAAGTGATTTTTTTTTTATTTTTAAATTTAAAAATCTTATTTTTTCAGCACTGGCCCAAGATAGGTTCGACCAAAAAGAGAGAAGGAGAAAACAAAACAAAACAAAAACAGATCATTCTTCAAATTCTAATTCATGCTTACATGTTCTTAATCATAACAATACTAATAAATGACATTAATTTTAATCACTCAATTGCTAGGCAGTGTTCTAACGTATACACACTATTTCATTCCTTTTTTCACAAGGTAGTTTGTATAATTATTTTTAGTTTACAAACTGGAAATCTGAGGTATGAGATATTAAATAATTTAGCAAAGAGCATACAAATGAAAAAGGGAAAAACTGAGGCTTACAACGAGAGATCCATATTCTTACTCATTACTATAATGCCTGACTTACCTACTAAACAGCTGTCAACTACTATGAGTAATAAATTGGTGAATTACTAAGAAAAAAAATTGTGGTGTTATATATAGAAAATAATATTACTATTTAATAATATTATTATAATGATATGTTAATATAATATATACATATTCATTTACATGATATATTTTAATATTATTTCTAAAAATGCATGCTTATCAACTATATTAAGTTATTTTAGGTACCACTAGATGTTTGCATACCACTGCCTTTGTGAAATACATCTTTAGGCACTGGGGTATTTGAGCAAGGTATGATAGGATTAAAACTTGGTTTTGTGGAAAAGTAAGCTGGTAATATTTTACAAGAAGATTAAAAGGGAGAAAGAGAAGAAAGGGCTGGCTGATAAGGAGGCTAAAAAAGTGTTTCAAGATGGATTGACAAAACCTCAAATTAGAGAAGTAGCAGGCAAAATAAAAGGGGTGAGAGTGAATGTAGAAGACTTGGATAAGAAACAACGCACATAAACTTGGGAATGAATATGATGGGAGAGTGTGGAGAAATTATGACATCCAGAATAATGCTAAAATTTCAAGCTTAGAATAAGGAAAAATAATATCTGTAGCAAATATTGACTTTATTTAAGAAATCTAAATATTTGATGGTTGGGTGAAATAATATGTATCAGAAAGAAAGCAGAGAACAATGTAAGCCTGGGATAGCGACTTGGTAGCTACTCACATGGACATAGAACTATCAAAGAAAAAATTATTCTGACATTTGTTAAAAGCAGCAAGACAAACTTTATTTGAGACTATTGCAATAGGTGAGATAATACTTTGCAACAAAGGGGAGATTGACTGACTACAAAGCTGCAAAGACAGCTGAGGATTCATAGCCAACCAACAGAGTGAGATCAGTGGATACAAAATTACTAAGAGGAATTTAGACATTAAGGGTAGGGAGACTTTTGCTAAACTGGCTTAAACTAAACTGGATTCTTGCTAAACACAGCCGAAGGACTTAAATGTCAAGGGTAGGGGATTAAGAACTTTATCAAATTATCAACATTGATAGTGGGAAAATTGTTGCTAAACTGACTGAGCAGCATTCTTTGTTAAAACTGGGCTCAGCAGGCCAAGGGAATAGTGGCAGGTCAAGGTAATAGTGGCAGGTCAAGGTTGAAGCCTAGTTAAGAAGAGAGTTCAAAGGAGCCTGACTCAAGTCTGGTCAAGGAGGGAGACTTTGTCAATCCTAGAAGCCTTTGAAATAGATGAATCTGCTAAGGTAGATCATGTGCAGACAAAAATACAGAGATTTAAGTAGGTGAAATGAAAGAATGTATGTATAAGTAATGTAGTCTTTTATTTCCTTCAAAATATGTCTCTTATTTTCTTTATAAAAATAAGTGACTGATGTAGAATCATGAGCACTAAAGGGGAAATAGGAGAATGAGGAGTAGTAGGAATGAATGAAGACTGATAAGAAGATCCCAGTAAAATAGTGAAGAAAAATAGGAGAGCACAATTCAATCTGAGAACTTGAAACTTCAAAAGAAACGATTCAGTTTTAACAAATGAAAGAAGACACGAAATTCAGCAACTGATTCGTGTGAGTCGAATGACAGATACTATAGGGAATAACATGTCCAGTCCTGTTAGTGTTATACCTAAGGCCCTTGGAAATCATCTAATTATGTTACATATCCTCTCTCCTCCTACTCCCCCTCTTACACCTTTGACTAGAGACACGTTTTCATTTTTTACACTATTTTCTCTGTCAGGATTATTGAGGTTTCTTGCCCTCACGCATATTCTCCAAGCGAGCCCCTCCCTGTGAGCTCTAGTGAGATGCAAGTCACAGATCAGCTTTTCTGTGACAGTTATCTTGTCCCCTTATATGCTAACAGCCTTTACCACCTCTACAATCGCATGAGACATTAATCGTCTCAGTTTTAACATTATTCTTTCCTCTATCCGAACTACTGTGAAGTTTCAAGGACCCAGGAACACTGCTTCATTTTTACGTTTCTACCATAAAAAGAGAAGACAGAAATTGGATCAAATATGGTGCGTACTAAATACATGTCGAATAAATGATATCAAAGAGTGAGCTATGAAAGACAAAGAGGATGGGCATCCTCCTTGCCTTTATAATGGTGACTCTGGGAAAGAAGCAACGTTGACTGCTTGTGTTTTTTAAAGGAACATAAAACTTTCTTAAACGATCAAGTTGCTGAATATACAGCAAGGCTGGGTAATCAAGGGAACGGGAACTCAGAACGGATAGCCACTAAAGAATTGCAATTATCCACAAATCACTAAATTCCATTTGCAAATGCTAACTCATTCACATCATACACTGAGCCATAGCTCTTTTCATGGATAGGTCATATTTAGCATAACTTATTCAAAATTGACAGCACAAGTAATAAAATATTTGAAGAAAGTTTACAGCTTATGTATGTATGTATGCATAATCTGCTTTACAATACAAAGGCATGGGGCACCTACAATTTAAATTTTAGACTCAAAATGATTTTATTTTTATGGGTCAATATTTATTAACAAGCTTCAATTTATTGTGGAAGAGGAGACTAAAGTCTACTCAGATATCATTACATTATAGGTAGTTATTTAGTCTGCCCTGGACTTAGAATCTCAATATCAAATACAGTTAGCTATGTCTAGTTTGCTTCCTCTAGTAATAGCTGGGAATCTATCTGAAGACATTAAAAATCTTATTATACATGATTTGATAATTAATTACAGTATAAATTGAATATGTTTTGTTTCACTAAATTGTATATCAGCACACAAATTATAAATTGTACACTTATTGATGATAATAGCTATTATCTGGCAGTATTTTCTCACTAGGACACTAGTCAAAACCTCAACTGGGAATGACTTCTTTTTCACTTTTCAACATCCTTGCTTCATACTGACCACTGATACACTATTGAAGCTCATGAAATCATTGCCCAAACCCTTGCTCAGCAGAATGTGTATTTCCTAATTACAGAGGTTTTGCATGTTCTGTACACTTCTATATTCTCAGATTGTAGAATATTGCCCTGCCAATGCTAGTTTTGCAATAAATATTCTACCAATAAATAGTTATTAATTTATATATTTTGTTTGTTTACAGTTGATCAACTAAGTTTAGAGTGACCATTTCTGTGCATCAGTATTGATAAAGTAGGTATAGAGAATTCTCATTCCTCTCAAATTAATCTGTAGGAAATATTTAAAACAAACATGTTGTGAATCTGCTGTACTTCTGCTCCTTTTTATTTGCGTATGCACTTGTGTAAATTCTGAAACTTCCTTAGGTGATGTTCAGTTGAAAACAATCTCTATAAAATCCATGGCAGAATGCCTTTCCTGAGGTCTTATTCAAAGGGAGAATTTTTTTGTTTTTAATCATCCAGCTTTTGCTGGAAGACAGAAACTCCTAAACTGAGAAATGTTTTAATGATCTCTCCCTATGCATTGAAAGTCTTTTTATTAATTTTCCTCTATTTCACTATCAAAATTCACTTCCTCACAATTTTGCTGCTATAGAGTAGTTAAGAACTTTGAATTCCTGGCTTACTTGGGTTTTGATACTAAACTGAGTCACACTTTTTACTTTCTTCACATAATGTCTTACCTCTTATCTCAATACAGTGCTCTCAGCATTTCTGTCCCCAAATGATTCTCCGTCTTGGCCTTGTTTGACAGGACAATTCACTCAGTGGTTAATTTGTGTGTGTGTGTGTGTGTGTGCACATGTGTGTGTTTCTTTGTGCTGGAGAATTTCCTGCAAATCAGAGGCAATTTTTTTCTGTCCCTCTTCCAAAAATGATGTTCATCTCCTTGAATCCTAAATCTAAGTTCTCTTGGCTCCAAATGACATTAGCAGCTTTCATCTTGCAAGACTGAAAACATACATTGCCCCACACCAATAAGAAAACCATCCAATCTTTCTCTGGTTCTGTTGAAAAAGGGTAGTGTACCCAAGTGAGGGGAAAAGAACCCGTGCACCCAGGGAAGGCATAAATGAACAAATGCTGAAGGGAAAATGAGCTTTCCTGAGAACAGTACATCATGTTAGTTTGTAGAGTGAAACGTTTGCAAGAGTGATGAAGATGCGGACCCTAGTTGCATAAAGCTTTGACAACTTTGTTGTGTTTGGGGAGAGGGTGGTGGGAAGAGGGTGGTTGAGAGTGGGGATGGATTCTTGCCTGGTATGCTTAAATAAAATAAGACCCTGGATACTGTGACTAGAAGCCTAAGTAAAGTTTCCTGCACCCTAGCTTGGCAGAGAGTAAATACTCCCTTTCCCTCAACCACTTTCGAACTGAGCTGTGTGAACTTTGCCAAAGACCAGCTAAATATTGACTGATAAAGTTGAAACCAAATATTCTCCCAAAACATGAGACTGTTTAATCTTTTCAGAACTGGTATATCCCAGTGAAAAGAAAGTTGTCATTAGTACTCCATCTGTTTCCCCAAAATTTGCAAGTGCATTATCTGCTACCCTACCTGAAAAAATGCAGGCTTAGAGTTGGAATTTTTTAATTTAAGAAAATGTGGAAGTTCTTGCATGTGAATGCTGTGGAGAGCTTTCATATCCTTCACACTCTTTTTTTTGGGGGGTGGGGGATCTATTAACTTGCAAATTGTTATTTTTCACTCACTTATGTTATACATTTGCTGTGGATTTGTTAAATTGTGTCCCCAAAGTTTATATATTAGCAGCTTATTTCCCACTGTCACTGTTGAGGGTGGGAAATCCTATTATGGTAATTAAAAGGTGGGGCATTGAAAGGGTGATTAAGTCGTAGGACCATGAAGTAGTGAATTGAGTAAAAATGGTGGTCATGGACATGGTTCTGAGGGTTTTAAAAGAAGAGCACATGAGAGGTTAGTCTCTATCTGCTCCTTCATTTTCCTGCCATTTGAGACCTCTGGGTCACTGTTACCACCACCAAGACCCTCACCAGATGTACTCCCTGAACTTGGGAATTTCCAACCTATGAACTGTAAGGAAAAAATTTCGTTTTCTTTATAAATCACCCAGTTTTAAGTATTTATGTTATAAACAAGAGAAAACGACTGATAAAGCCTTTTTTACACTTTCGAAGTCATCTTTGTTTTGTATGTTCACATATATTCATAAACTTACTTATAGACAGACTCATTCTTTACTAATTCTTATTTTGACCTGGTTTCTGATTAAGTACTAGCATAACTCATTATTAACATATAGGTATGCTAATCATTAAGAGCAAAGTCTTTTCTGGTATTGTATATATTTTTTTGTAATCTATTATATTAATTTATTTCTATATTGTAATGTAACCACTATTAAAATCTGGATTATAGCAGATCACAATTTAGGAGTTTTACCTTCTTCTTCACATCTTTTAGCCTCAGTGAAATATGCTTCACTGAATATGTCTCAGCCAACTATGGCCGAGCAAATATCTTATAAGAGCAGGTCTGAGAAAGCCCTTTTGTTTGTTTGCAAAGAGAAGGTAAGGAATCAATAGAGTGATATTAGATATGCTGAAAGAGAGGAGGTGTTATACATATATGGCATTTCATCAGATATTAAGGAAAGATGTACATATAACATATTTTGAAATACAATAAGTATTCAAAGAAGACATCCTGGGTTTATTTTTTGGTTTTGTTTTGTTTTGCAGCATAATAGAGGTGGGAAGTTTGAGTTATGGCAAAAGGTGAAAAGAATATTTCAAAGTTCTTGTGTGAGGAGCAATGATAAGTGAAGTGGATTAAAGAAAGCCTATATGGACCCGCTGGATCAAAACTCTGTGGGGTGTGTGTGTGTGTGTGTTTGCTGGAATCAACTGGGCACACAAATGTCCTTACCAAGAACAAGAAAGTCTGAATAATATACTGAAAAAATATGTTTGAGGAAATTAGATGGGAAAAAGGCCATTAATAGAAAACTTGTGAAATCCAAATATTCTAAAGTTTAGTTGCCATGAATGCCCCAATGTTAGTTTCTTAGCTTTGACAAATGTGCCATAGTTATATAAGATGGTAACAGCAGATGAACGAGATTAACAGTATACAGGCCCTCTCTCTCCCGTCTTTACAACATTTATGTAAATCTAAAATTATTACAAAATGTTTTTAAACCTTATTTAAAAATAAAACATACAAATTTTTAATGGTAAAGAACATAGAATGGAAATATTTTTACAAGATAGGATAAAAAACAAGCGAAAAACCTTATAAAAATTACGAGGATATTTGATGGGAAAAGTAATAGGGAGCAGGTGCCACCTTCGGGTGGCTTTGTGATGTCTCTCAGCTTCTCTAGAGTATGAAACCTGAAAGATCTTATGGACTAAAGTGCTGGTGGTGTGTTCTAGGAAGCAAGTGGGGAGGAGGAGGGGAGTGAGTGGGCCAACACTTGGCTTTCTTACAGAGTATTCCCAAGACAGTATTCATGGGAATAATGTCCATAGAAATGGAAGCAGTGGGAGTGACTGTTTTGGTTCAAAGATACAGACACAGGCACTGCTGGCAATACCTATTTTCAAAGCCCAAGAAGGCGTAGGAGAATCTAGACTTGCACTACATTGGGTGTGTGTCCTTCACTCTGGTGAATGTATGTCCTTTTTTCAAGATAGGCCAACACAAAAGAGAAGCAGACCATCTTAATCACCAATGACCTGGTAGATATCTGGACCTGCTATCTTTGCTCACTTATGTTGGTAAATTAGGACATAAGATTGCCCTCCCAAATTTTCAACAGTAGAGAAGTGGTTACATAAAGTATGATACATTCATATAGTGAATTACAGAAAACTTACTGAAAACAAAGAAGGGTATTTTGTTGACATGAAAATTTTTCACAACATATTAATAAGTAAAGAATACAGACTACAAAAGATTATGTATTACCTATACCTATCATCTATATCTATCTACCTTCTATCTAGATGTTTAATTTGTGCATATATAGAACAAAGACGTGGAAGGGTGTACTTCACAAAATTAATAGCAATTATCTCTAGACAAATGGTTGATTTTACTTTCTTTTTTCATATCTTTTTATTTTGTAAGTTTTTACAGGGAACATACCTTACATTAGTAATTAGGAAAAAGTCAAATTATTTCCTTTTGGAAGCTAAATAGTAAGTTTGCTTACATTAGGTAGTGTTAAAGTTACTTCAGGTTTAGAGCTCATGTGATTTAGTAGTATTGGTTGTGATAAGTTATCATGTAGTAAGTGCTTCTCGGTCTGAATGATCCATGTCACATGCAAAATTTCTCTCCTTTGATGCTCAGTAAATTTTGTCTACCTTTCTGCAGAGAATGGATAAAGAGTGGGCATTAATTGAGAGAGGATAGAAAAGGAGATATCTGTGTGGTTTGTACTTTAAAAAAGAGAAATTTTCTTTCTTTTTTTTTTATTTATTAAGCTTTCCTCCATCCTCTTAGGAAAGAAAACCTACAATTACAAAGCCAAGACCCTTACTCTTTCATTTTTCTCCAAGAAAAGTGATATGTGAGTCTTCCTACAACAAGTTAGACAAATTTGCAGAAACACTGGCTTATAAGAGTAATAAGAACCTATAGGACCATGAGATGCTGCTTCTCCAAGGTTGTCCCATTGGAAATATAGATTGGTGCTATGGCTTGGTGCTTTATGCTGGTAGGTGTCTCTGGAACCATAGCCAGACCACAGACTAGATCCTATTCATGGAGAAGTCATGGGCACAGAATATGGCACTCAGATTTATATGAGACCACTATGGCTTTGAGATAGATAGCTAGACATGTAGCTAGATAGACAGATGAATTAAGAAACCTATTTTTTAAGGAAACAAAACTAAACAAACCAAACAAAAACTTTCCCCAAGCAAAGCATTTCAGATCTATCTTTGTCATAGGAGATAATATACATATGGAGGAAATATCTGAGGGTACTTCAGGGAAAGATTTGCATTCTCTTTTAATTCTACTTTTTATAAACTTTTTGAAGTACCCTGGTACATATAATTAGCACGTGAAAGAGGAACACATAATGTGGGGACATTATACATGCGAGTATACATGCAAGTTTGTGGATTATTTACATGAGGAGATAATAGACACAGTGCTCATTATAGAGAAGAATATAAAATATAATTGAAAGAATTAATGCCACAGAGAGGGCAGATGTGGGTCTTTAGCACTGAACCCTCTTGAGATGTCATTTAGAACCACAGCCATGACACTTAGCAGTGAATATTCTTGGGTTATGATGTAGTTCAGGAATACTGAGAAATTCTATGTGCTGCCCCATGCACTTGTTGACAATGGGCACTGGCTGTATCAACCATATTGAGAAGATTGGTACACTGGTTTTAGCAACTCTGGTTCTCCTAGTTCCTGTCTATTCTGTAGATGTTGGGTCTATACTCCTCACATCTATAGAAAATAATGGCATCCAAGCCCTAGAGAGAAGTTTAAAAGTCTGAGGAAGACCAGGTCGCACTTCTTTAGTTGGTTCTTTACCTATAATGGTAGCCTAGAACCTAGTTCCCAACCTCAAAAGACTTAAAGTAGACATATTCCCTTCACTGTACTTTAGCAGCCACCCACACATGATGCTACACATGATGACATCATTGTTCTGCCAAAGGTTATTTTTCCTAAACAATGGTGAGGTTGCCAACAAGTGCAAGTTTAGTGAAGGTTTCTCTCTGGCTTTTGTGTGGTTAAATGATATTCACAAGAGAAAAAACATACCTAGTAAACAAACCTAGATTTAAATATTTAACAGAAGCACAGGCAAAGTAAAGCATCATCAAGGATGTGTTAGGTCATTCACATGTTAAATGTTAAACTTTTAAAATGATGTTATATACAGATAGTGAGAATACAGAAACGACTATTGTTCTGCATCCTGTTATGGGTACTGTGGGTTTGTAAAATTCATTTGATAGCAGATGGTAAAACACATCATAATAAATTTTTC
The DNA here is from genome assembly GCF_000696425.1 of Galeopterus variegatus. Taxonomy (NCBI): domain Eukaryota; kingdom Metazoa; phylum Chordata; class Mammalia; order Dermoptera; family Cynocephalidae; genus Galeopterus; species Galeopterus variegatus. The sequence goes on along the minus strand of NW_007727274.1, from coordinate 361,544 downwards.
ATAGATTATTACTAGATAATTGAACTTCAGGAAATATAGATTAAGAAGTTGATCTAAAATATGAGTACTTCATGGGTAAAATATTCTTTTTATTTTGATAACAAATACAAACCTCTCTGCATCTATCAATGGGGTGGTGATTGTATAATTTGTGCAATATCCACTAGAGAAAAATTATTAAACAGTTTATAAGAAATGATGGTAATAGAGAATGTGTAGAAATATGAAATAACATTTATGATATGTAAAGTTCAAAAGTAGTGCTATAAGAAGTGTCCTAGAATTAAATCGGACAAACTCCACAGAAAAAAGAGAAAAATAAGGTCCTGACAAATTAAGCGATTGGCATATATTCAGTCAGGGAACAAGTCTCAGAACCTAAATTCAAATCCAAGCCTACTAGTTTGTGAGCTCATTCCACTATATTAGGGTATGTATTCATTCAAAAAATTTTTGAGTAGATCTTATGTTATGTGGTTGCATCACAAAATAATAATAGTAATTTAAAAAGAGGATGGTAGGAAACTTGGAAATGATAGATAAGTTTATAGCATAAATCGTTGTGATGGTTTTATGGGTATATACTTTTCTCCAGACCCATTAAATTGTATATATTATGTATGTACAGCTTTTTGTATGTCAATCATACCTCAATAAGGTGGTTACTTTTTTTGGTTTGTTTTTTAGTACATAACTATAATGTAATAAACACCCTGCTATATGTTGGGGATACAATATCAACAAAACTGAGAAGTCCATGCTCTCAAGGAGTTTCATTCTAATTTACTTACTAAAAAGTACATTGAAGATCTGAGTCCCCAAACGCAGTGTGATGTAGAAGTGGAACTGATGGCTAGTTGTTCTTCAAAATCCATTTCCTCCCCTCTTCCTTAATAAAAGGACTTTCTATTTTTCAGTTAGACTATGGAAACCCAAAATAACATTTACATTTCTTAGCCTCCATAACAGATGGATGTGAGCATATGAGTCAGTTCTAACTAATGTTATATAACAATGAGTGGAGTGTGCTCCTCTTTATGGACAATTTCCTTTCTTTCTTTCCTTTCTCCCTCCTCTTTCCTGGAGCCTGGGATAAGGTCATGATGACTATAGTTGAATCATTATTTTCACATGAAGCTGTAATCTGAGAATGATGAAGGACAGGATAGAAACTAATTCTCTGATGCCATGGTCCAAAAACACTAAACTTGGATGACATACATCTTGGCAGTTTTACTTACATGAAGCTGAAATAAAATTCTATTTTATGTAAACCACCATTAGGTTGGATTTTGAGTCACTGACAGCTAAAAATATTCTAATACAACTTGGTTAACAATTGAGTCATTTTCTACTAAATATGTAAGTGCATGCAGAAAATCAGCTATCCACTTAAAGTCCTATTTCTTGTTCTTTGACTCAAAAGCCCTTAGAACCACTACTCATACTATAAACAATGTGTTTATGTAGGTAGATTCAATGTTTAGTGTAGGAAAATAGGAAGACAAGAGCATGCATCTCTCAAATCTTAGACCTGAAAAAGGATAAATGTTGTTTTCCTTCTCCATATATATCAATGCCATAGCAGATCTAGAGAAGCTGAATCAATCATAGGAGAGAAACTTTTAGTTTTCCTCCATTAATCCTGGTTATTTCTCTTCTCAAACCTAATATTGATGAATGTAATCTGATTCCATCTGAAATATTTCACATCAGAGACTATTCCCAATTGAACACACTAAGACGTAATCATTTTAGTTGTTTTCACTTAATCCAATTTAAAGCTATGTTTTCAACATTTTATAAAAAGAAACACATAAAAATAGTAGTGGGTATTTCACATAATAAGATGTCATCAAGATTTTTTGCTCTGAGTTTTACTATTGAACAGCAAAAGATGAGAAAGAAATAACTAGGGAATCAGCTCATTTCAGACTTAAGAAAAGAAGAGTCTATTTCATGCTAGGCTAAGAAATCCAGATTTGTAATTAACTCTGGTTTGTTTTCTGTCACTGTTGAGAAATTTGCATTGGCTATCTGTCTAAAATTGCTTGTATTTCTATCTCAAATAATGAATTTGTAAAGGTGTTTCCAGTTTTCCTTTTCAAGAATTCCATGGTTAATGATTAACTACTCATTCCTTCATAGAAAAATCTTTCTTCATGTATTTCAGTTATTAGAAAGAACTGGATTCAAGGAGCCATGTGTGAATTTAGAGCACATCAGAAATATCCAGCAAAGGTTGCTTGTTTTCTGATTGTAAAAGAACATTTGTAATTCCATGTGTAAAGCAAAACCCAACTTACATTTCTTTTGACTCAAGCAGACAAAAAAATAAATAAATAAATAAAAGCAACATTGTAGAGTGTAAGAGCTAATAAAGTTAAGAATGAAACTTTGTTACAGACAACCATAGCCTTGGGCAGTTAAGAGAGAGTTATCAGCACAAAGATCAATTTCTGCCATAGAAATGAATTCTTCTGGTTGGTGTCCAGGAACTGAAGCCAACAAAATAAACAAGTGGGATAAAGATTAAAACTCGATGCTCCCAGGGCTGTTAGAAATGAAACTTTAAGAAAAGATGCAATTTAAAACTCAATTTCCTCATCTATAAAATGGTGAAGTAGGACGAGATGATTCTAAGCACTTTGGAATATATTAATATATTTTGCCCAGGACAATAATCCAGGAGTGGGAGAAATAGATAAGTAGATAGATACATACATACATCTATATGTATACATACTGGATTTTCATCTAAGTGATAAGAAATCTTTATCTTTTTTTTGTGTCACATTACTGCTCAATTCACTTAAGTAGTACAAGGGTACTTCCAAAAGTTCATGGAAAGATTCATATTATCATTTAATTCTATTTTTTTCACAAACTTTTTGAATTACCCTCATACATTGCTGAGGGAATGCCAGATAAGATGATGAGTAACATGTTTTTACTTCATTTATTTCCAACAAAAAAGGATTAAGAGAACTAACTACATCTTAAAAGAAATGATGAAATAACTTTACCACCCAAGCAACAGAAAATGAACAATAAAAGGAAAAGGGAAACAACTCTATCCAAAAAAAAGCAAGGAAACAGCCTTAAATTCCCAAGCAACAAAACTCTGGTGCATATTTTTCTCTTAATGTATGATAACATCTAGACCCAAATAAAAAGAAAAACAACAACAACAAAACAAAAACCTAAAAGCGTACATGTAACTTTTTAGACATTTTTTTCAGAAAGCAGCCCTCTCTGATATTAATCCCCACAATCCTCTAAGACCGATCTATTAAAATATCTTACTTTAATCAGTGATGAAGTATAAGGGGGGAAGAGTCTATGGAGAGGAAGAAATCCCTTAGACCCAGTTCTACTCCATTCAATTTCAGGAGAGTTCAAACTGAAGGAGAAGCCATGCTGAAGGAGCTCTGGCAGAGAATATCTCAGGTATAGTGGCTCTTACAAGGTGCAGAACTCAGGATTGTGAAGAGCTTACTACATAATTGCTTTGGATCTAAGGGCATAAGAAACCCAGGATCTTTAAAGAGTCTTGATGAGCAAGCTATTTATTAGAACTGTTTCATGGGCAAGCTGTGAGTCTTCATAAAAAACTTGTAGTTAGTTGGCAGTACTATCTTCCTCAGAAAGCATTTTCAAGGGCAAGCATCTAAGTTATTTGTTTTCTTGGTCCTTGTATTTATCAACCGAGTATCAGAAAATTTAGCTTAATTTCAATTTTCACTACCAACAGAGTTGTGCTCTTTTGGATAAGTTATTCTTTTACTAAACTGCTAGCCAGCAGACATTCCCAGAGGTGATATAGTGTGAAGAAGTGAAGTAAGAAAGTAGTTCCAAGATTTCATTGTGCATAAGAGTATAATTACAGGACTTTGTTGTCAGCCACAGACCCATAGATGTCAGCAATTAAGGGAAAGTGTAAAGGAGTCAGTGAATAGGGTCTTTATAAAACCAAAATAGAGTATAAATAATAGACTGTCCCACCTTTTTAAAAAATATTAAGCAAATGATATTCCCATGCAAGAGTAGAAAAAAGAGTAGAAAAAGGAAATACACACAAGGTCTATTTGCAGAAACAGACAGAAAAAAAAAATGAATTTAAAAAATTTAAAAAAAGGAAAAAAACCTGAGAAGGAATTTTCAAAGGAAATAAAAAAAAATATTTCTATGGTCTGTAAGAAATTTCAGTCAGTCTTTTTTGAAGCATTCAAAGAAGAAATGCAAGATGTTCATAGAAAAAAAAAAAAAAAAAAAAAAAAAAAAGAAAGAAAAAAAAAAAAATGAATTTAAAAAATTTAAAAAAAGGAAAAAAACCTGAGAAGGAATTTTCAAAGGAAATAAAAAAAAATATTTCTATGGTCTGTAAGAAATTTCAGTCAGTCTTTTTTGAAGCATTCAAAGAAGAAATGCAAGATGTTCATAGATGAAATCATTAGGTATCCAGGTGAAATGATTACATGAGCAATCAAATTTCAAGAAAACAATTAAAAAGAAATAGCAATTTAAAGACACGAAAGCCATGTTACAAACAGCAGAAAAATTGAATACACATGATTTAATACTGTGGGGGAAAAAAGCATAAAATACAGAAAAGAATGTAGTTATATAAAAAAAAGTGAGGCTGCTACATGAATAATAAATATTACTAACATAAACACCACGTGAAATATATTTTTCAAAAATGAAAGATATGAAAGATTTCAATATGCAATAATACTTGTACTTAGAGATGGAAAGAAAATATTGTGTTCTAAAGAAAATCATTCAGTATTTCAAAAATGCTTGAAAAGCAAGATGGAAGAAAGTCATGAACGGAAGAAGAATAGAGGTTAGTCTCAGACTTTTCCATAGCTATCCATTATGACAGAAAATATTGGCAAAATCGCCACAGATTCGGAATGAACGTATGATGAATAATATTATGACAATAAAGTTGTTCTTTAGTTATAAACACATGAAGCAAACATATTTACACATCTAAGAACCTAAGGAATACAGTGCCCATTAGCTCTTGTTGAAATTATAAGTAAACTTTAATCATTAAAAATACGGACATTCAGCCAACCAAAAGATGACTTAGAAATAGAAAAGTTTTGGTAAAAAAAGTTTGGTAATTGTAAAACTAAAACAATTCACTTTGTAGGATTATCAAATATAAATGTCATAAACCTTGTAAATAATAAGTGTGCAATACAAACTATATGTTGTTTCCATATAATATTACATCTTTAAAATTTAGATGCGGAGAAAGAATGTTGGAGAAAATATGGTGATGCTATTTCTTTTTCCTTTTTAATAGGAACTTACTAACATGTGCCTACCTATTAAAAGTACATCTGAAAACGTAATAATTTTAAAACTTTGCATTTTAGAGCTATATTTTCATAATTATATTTCTCTTGTTTAAAATATTTAAAAATGATTTATAGGGTGTTTTTAATTTTATATTTTGAGGTTTTTTATAGGTTACTTTTTTAAAAATTTGAAATGAAATTATGTACTTTTATTAAATAACAGCATATATAACATAAATTTTGTGTACTATGTAGTATAAATGGCTTGTGTGTTATGTTACACTACTACAATACCCACCTATATAATAATATATATAATACACCGCTATTTATATTATATACATAATATATGTATAGTATTTTAGTACTGTACGTAAACTATAAATAATACTGTGTTTGACACTATATTAATGCATACATAATGTATTATAAAATATAGTATTATGTTATATATTATGTATTATATCATATTATGCTATATAATATAACATTATATTATAGTACATTTTATCACCTTAGCTAATATAACAAACAGACCCTAAGATGTTTAGTGGATCAAGAGCAATGAAAGTTAATTTCTTGCTCACAAAAATAGTCAAGGAAGGAATTCAACATCTTTGTGGCTTTCTTTCATGTAGTTCTTCAGTCCCACCATTTCCTAGGGTTTCCTGTTTAGCTACAATCAAATAGGCAAACATGGATATTTACCACACTCTGTTTTTTAAAGTCAGCCTTTCTAGTTCAAATGAAAAATTTTTGTTCCTTCTACTTATACTAATATTATTTTTCAATGATCTAGCAAATGAGGCTGTATTAGTCTATGAATATATTTCCCCTGGTGATACCCTGGTTCCTAAATATAAGGTTTTTCCACATTTATTCACACTGAATGGTGCTATATATCCATTTTTTTAAACATTTTTATATTTAGTTTCCTTTAACCAAATTAGAGAATGGTGGTATTTTCATATCACCTACATAATATATCGATAATATACTTTGGGAGAGTACATAAATATTCTGTCCCCATGCCTCTGGAATATGACTACATGCATTTAAAAAGATTCATAGTAGACATTATCTTTTCCAAGAAACCTTTATTTAATAAACAGGATGTATTGAGTTCTTATGCCTTTGTTTCCATAGGAACCTAGATACACTTTATTAGATACATGTCTATCTGTCTTAGAAAACTGAAGAATACTGAAATTCATTTTTGAAGTCTTAGTATGAAGGAAAGTGTCTGGGTTATATTTGGAACTCAGGAAAAGGTCTGCTTTGTTTGTTTCTTTTATTAAGTATTTATTGTTTTAAAATAATTTATTATAAAATTAATGAATTGAACAATCATTTCAACATAACCTTGGTAAAAATGGTGTATATGATTACAGACATATTTCTATGGCTAAATCATATAAAGAGATACAAAACCTGGGCAACAAGCTTTCATACCATATGGGTAGTAACCACTAGCTGTTAATCTAACACCAGTTCTTTATGTTCTCCCAACCAAATTATATATTCCAGCATCACCTTCATTTAGGTGTTATCATGCAACTGAATTGTGTGTGAAAATAAAAATTTTGTTTTTAATCTTTGTATGTCTCTTGTTTTAAAATGTTTTTCCTAGAATCATCTTTTATTTTACTTATTTTTATTTTTAATTGACAAATAATAGTTTTACATAGTTATGGGAAACTATGTCATGTTTTGATAATTGTCTATATTTTGAAAGCAATGGGCAAATCAAGCTAATTAATATATCCATAACCTCACGTATTTATCCTTATTTTATTGAGGGCATTTAAAATTCATTCTTTTAGCAATTTATAAATGTATAGTACATTACTATTAACTGCAAAGATGTCTGCACTCTCATGTTTATTGCATGATCTTTGGTCCTGACAAAAATAAAACATATTAAGTTAAAAAATATTAAGAAAGATTTTTAATTTAAAAAGTTACAATGATTTTGAACATTTATTTTATTAAAATGCAAAGTGCAGCTCATCTTTTCATCCTATAAGTATACAAAACAAAATCAAAAGACTCTGTAATTACTATACCTATGCTCTCCAGTCTGGAAATACCTCAAATTCCTAAGTTACTTATAGAAGGATGTCACGGTGGATAAGGTTATGTTATGATTTCATCGATTATCACACCAGTATCCATTAGTTGGATAGTTGATTTGTATGAAATTCTTGTTATGTCTCTAATGCCCTAATCTTATTAGGGATGAAAGGCTTCAAATAGCAAATAAATTAGCTATTATTTGCAGTAGCCAAGATATGGAGGCAATCTAAGTACCTATCATTGGATTAATGAATTTAAAAAAAAAAGTGTGGTATACATACACAATGAAGTGCTATTCAGCCTTTAAAAACAACAACAAAAAAATTCTGTCATTTTTGACAACATGGATGAATCCAGAGGACTGCATGTGTCTTTCTGTGCATACAGAAAAAAAATACAACATGAGGTCACTTATATGTGGAATCTTAAAAAAGTTGAGTCATAGAAGCAGAGAGTAGAATGATAGTTTCCAGAGACTAGGGGGTTGGAGGGCAGGCAGAGAGGAGATATTAGTCAAAGGGTACAAAGTTTTAGCTGGAAAGGAGGAATAAGTTCTGATGATCTCCTACACAGCAAGATGACTATAACTAATACCAAAATTCCTATAACTTTTTAAAAATATTGTAAAAACTAAGAGTCTTTAAAAATCAAACTTAAATAATATCTAACTTCTCACTGTAGTAATTTATTGATTAAAACTCCTTCATACCCTCTCTGATGAAATTGATGAAATCATAACATAACCTTATCCATGGTGACATCCCAGTATAAGTAACTTTGGAATTTGAGGTATTTCCAGACTGGAGAGCATAGGTATAGTAATTACAGAGTCTTTTGATTTTGTTTTGTATACTTATAGGATGAAACAGTGAGCCATATTTTACATTTTAATAAAATAAATTTTCAAAATAATTGTAACATTTTTAATTAAAAATCTTTCTTAATATTTTTTAACCGTTTTATTTTTGTCAGGACCAAAGACCATTGAGAAATCTCCCCAATTTATTTGCTATTTGAAGCCATTCATCCCTAATAACATTAGGGCATTAGAGACATAAACAAGAATTTCATACAAATCAGCCATCCAACTAATGGATTAAATGGCACAAGACTAAATACAAACACATTATTTAGTCATTAGTAGTTAGTAATACAAATGAGTATAATTCATTTTGATTGTTGAGAAGAAAACCATCTTTGAATATTTACAGAAGAAATACATTTCATTAGAAATGACAGTAGTAAAACATGCAATGTGTTTATGTTTCCTTATAAATCATTTAAATATCTCAATTCATTTTTATTTTATTTTTGTTTTTTTGACACATAGATAAAACAAGAAAAGCTCTTTAAATGGTAGAATTGGCAGGATCAGAATAGCGAACTAAGGAACTAAGGTTTCCTTTTTTTTTTTCTCCACAATGAATCTAGGCAGAGTTAAGAGAGTATGAGGGAAATGGATAAACTGTTCACATCCTTAGTATGAAGACAAAAGGACAAATCTAACAAGACACTAATATATACAAAAACCACATATGAGAAAGGTAAAATTAAAAGATGTTATTTGAAACACCAAATTGTCAAAAACTGTGTTGTAGGGGGTGGGGAATGGCACCAAAGTGTAGAGTTGGGTTTAGTTTCTTCTTTTTTCTTAGATATCAAAGTTAACTTGTATTAGTGTAAAATAATCTGTTATAACTATAACATGTTTTTTGTAAGCCTCATGGTAACTATAGAACAAAAACTTATAAGACATACTAAAAATGAATAGTGAGAAATCAAAATACACTGTTAGAGAAAACCATTCAATCACAAAGGAAGACAGTGAGATTGGAAAAAAATGGATCAACAAAATAACCAGTAAAATTGGAAAAAAGTGACAGTTACAACTCCCTATATATCAATAATAACTCCAAATATAAACAGATTAAATTCCTCAATTAAAAGACACAGAGTGGAAGAGTGGCTCGATGGATTATAAAGCAAGAACCAATGATATGCTGCTTACAAGAAACGCACTTCACCTATAAAGGCACACACTGTCTGAAAATGAAGGATGGAAAAAAATATTTCTTGTATATGGAAATCAAAAAAGAGCAGGAGTAGGTATACTTATACCAGATAAACTAGACTGTAAGCCAAGGAAAGTAAAAAAAAAAAATTAAGAAGATCATTATATAATGATAAAGGGATAAATTCAACAAGATGATATAATATTTCTAAATATATACACACCCAATTCCAGAGCACTTAGATAAATAAAGCAATTATTATTAGACCTAATGGGATAGATTGACTCCAACACAATAATAGTTGGGAACTTTTATACCCCACTTTCACCAAAGGACAGATCATCCAGAAGAAAATTTATCAAGAAACATCAGAATTAATCTCTACTCTAGGCTGATTGGACCTAATGAACACATACAGAACATTTCATCTAACAACTGCAGAATACACATTCTTCTCAGCAGCATAGTGAGCATTCTCTAGAATAGAACCATATGTTAAGTTACAAAACGTTTATCAACAAATTTAAAAATACTGATTTTATACCAACTACCTTCTCTGACACTAATGGAATAAAACTAGAGATCAACAACAAAGGGAACACTAGAAACCATAAAAATACATGGGAAAAAAAGCCAGCATACTCTTAAGCAATGAATGAGTTAAAGAAGAAATCAAAAAGGAAATTTTAAATTCCCGGAGAAAGATGAAAATGAAAACACAACATACTAGAAGCTATGGGACACAGCCAAAGCAGTTCTAAGAGGGAAGTTTATAGCAATAGATACCTACATCAGAGAGAGAGAGAGAGAGAGAATTTCCAGTAAACAATCTGACATTACACCTTAAGAGTCTGATAAAACAAGAACAAACCAAACCCCAAATCTACTACAAACAACTATAGACAATTGAACAGGAAAACCTAGAAGAAATGGCTAAATTCTTGGTCACATACAACTTACCAAAGTTGATTCAAGGAGTAGAAAACCTAAACAGATCAATAACAAGCAATGAGATTGAAGCAGTAATAAAAAAGTATCTCAGCAAAGAAAACCCTAGGACCATATGGCTTTACTGCCAAATTCTACCAAACATTTAAGGAAGAACTAATACCTTATCAAACTCTTCAAAAAATTGAAGAGGAGGAGATATTTCCAAACTCATTCTATTAGGCCAACATTAACCTCATACCAAATTGGAAAAAGGCAAAACAAAGAAAGAAAACTGCAGACAAATATCCCAAATGTACACAGATGTGAAGATTCTCAATAAAATACTAGCTAACAGAATCCAAAAATACATTAAAAAGATCATTCACTATGATCAAGTGGGATTCATCCCAGTGATGCAAGGATAGCTCAACATATGTGAGTCTACAGACATGGTACATCACATCAACAAAATAAAGAGAAAAAAATGTATGGTCATTTCAATAGATGCAGAAAATGCATTTGATAAAATCCAACACCTGCCCCTTCATGATAAAATACATGCACCATATTAGGTATAGAAGGAAGATGCCTCAACACAATGAAGGCTATATTCAAAAAACCCACAGTTGATATCATCCTGAATGGACAAAAATTGGAGGATTTTCCACTAAGATCTGGAAGAAGGCAACGATCCTCACTTTCCCTACTCATTCAACCTAGTACCAGAAGTTATAGCCAAAGTAATATGGCAAGACAAAGCAATGAAGGGCATCCAAATTGGAAAGGAGGAAGTCAACCTATACCTGTTTACAGATGACATGATCATATACATAGAAAACCTAAAAGACTCCATGAAAAAATTACTAGAATTAATAAATGAATTCAGTATAGAAATGGTATAAAAAAGACACAAAAATCAATAGCCTTTTTGTATGCCAATAATGAAATGGCTCATGAAGAAATCAAGAGAGCAATCCCATTCAAAGTAGATACCAAAAAATGAAATACATAGGAGTAAATTTAACCAAAGAGGTGAAAGACCTATACAATGAATACTAGAAAACATTGGTGAAAAGAATCAAAGATGACACAAATAAATGGAAAGATATCCCTTGTTCTTGGGTTGTAAAATTAACATAATCAAAATCCCTATATTACTGAAAGCAATCTACACATTCAATACAATTCTTATCAAAATACAATTAGCATTGGGCCAGCCCGGTGGCGCGCTGCGCTAGTGTGCTGCTTGAGAAGTGCGGCGGCGCTCCCGCCCGAGGTTTTGGATCCCACATACAGACCGGTTCCCACTCACTGGCTGAGCAAGGCGCGGGAGCAACACTGAGGGTTGCGATCCCGTTGCCGGTCCCCAGTCTGGTACGGGGGCATCACTGAGGGTTGCGATCCGTTGCCGGACACGGAAAAAGACAAAAGACAAAAAAAAAGAAAAAATTAGCATTCCTCACAGAAATAGAAAAAAAAATAAATTTGTATGGAACCACAAAAGACTCTGTATATCTAAAGGAATCTTTAACAAAAAGAACAATGTTGTAGGCACTTCCTGACTTCAAAATATACTATAAAGCTATAGTAACCAAAACAGCATGGTACTGATATAAACAACATGGTACAAACAAATAGACCAATGAAACAGAATAGAGAGGCCAGAAATAAACCCATGCACTTACAGCCAACTGATTTTCAACAGATGTGCCAATAATATACAATGGTGAAAGGACAGCCTCTTTGATAATGGTGCTCAGAAAACTGGATATCCACACACAAAAAATTGAAACTAGACACCTACCACTCAGCATACACAAAGGTCAGCTCAAAGTGGATTAAACACATTAATTTAAGCCCCAAAACTATGAAACTACCAGAAGAAAACATAGAAGAAATGCTACATGAAATGGGAGTGGGAAGTGCTGTATTGAGTGAAACTGCAAAGGCACAGGCAACTGAAGTGAAAATACACAAAAGGGACAACATCAAACTAAAAAGCTTCAGCACAGCAAGAAACACTATTAACAAAGTGAAGAGACAAACTACAGAATATGAAAAAGTGTTTGCAAACTACACATCAAACAAGGACTGATATCCAGAACATATAAGGGAGTAAAATAACTCAACTACAGAAAAAACTAAATAACCCAGCTAAAAATGGGCAGAGGACCTGAAAACATTTCTCAAAAGCTAAAAAGAAAACACAGAAATGGCCAATAAGCCCATAAAAAAAGTTCAAAATCTCTAATCATCAGGGAAAAGTGAATTAAAACCACAATGAAATACCATCTTACCCCAGTTAGAATGGCTAGTAATCAACAAGACAGAAACTAATAAATGCTGACAAGGGCGTGGAGAAAAGTGAACCCTCCTATGTTGTTGGTGGGAATGTAAACCAGTACATCCAATATGGATAACAGTATGGAGGTTTCTCAAAGAACTAAAAATAGCTCTACCTTACGTTCCAGCTATCCCACTACTGTGTATATACCCAAAGGAAATGAAATCAAAATATCAAAAAGTCACCTGCATATCCATGTTCACTGCAATACTATTAACAGCCAAAATATGTAATCGACCCAAATGCCCATCAATGGATGAATGGATAAAAAACTGCCTTATATATATATATATATATATATATATATTGGAATACTTTTCATATACAAAAAGTAATAATAACCTGTCCTTTGCAGCAACATGGATAGAACTGGAAACCATCATGTTAAGTGAATTAAGTCAGGTCAAATATTGCATGATCTCACTCAGATGTGGAATCGAAAAAAAAAAAAAAAAAAAGTGGTTCTCATAGAAGTGGAATAGAATAATGGTTACCAGAGGCCTTCATTACTCTGTGTCCTCCCATGGCCTTTTTCTGTGCCTGTGTATCTCTGGTGACTTTTCTTCTTTTTATGACACCAGTCATATTGGATTAATGCTCATAACAGATCGTAACAGCAACCAACATGCAGGAACGGCATCCACTTTTCCAATTTATTTCTCTAGAAATGCAATTTTATTGAATATATAATCTGCCTCCCAAGGAACATCAGAAGAGATTTTCACTAAATATTTTGCACTATAAAACATTCATAACTTTCTTTCCAGCCTCTTATGTTAAAGTCCTCAGTAACTGCTGGCTAACCTCTAAGATGCCACCCTACTGCTGGTAATAATTTCTGTGTTCGTCAGGACAGGCTAGTTATGCCAGGGTAACAAACTGACACCCAATTATTAGTACATTAACGCCACAAAGATATATATTTAAATTATTTTACATATTAAATTATTATCTGGGAGTTGGAGCCTGAAAAGGAGGGTGGTATCTTTAATATACATAGTCACTAAGGAATGCAGGCTCATGGTGGACCCACCAATAGAAGCTTCACAATATTAGATGGCACAGCAGGGAAAGAAAAATCATGAGTGAAGTTTATACCACCTCATGAAAATAGCAAGTTAACATTTCTACTCATCTCTTATTAACCAAAAATCATCATATGGCTTCACTTAAGGGTAACATAAGCTGGCAAATCAAATATTTGCAAAGCATTGCTAATAAAAATTATTAGAAATTTGGAAATCAAAAGAGAGTACTGCATGTTCTTTCAATATGATATTTGGTCATTGTTGTTTAAGAAGCTTACCAAAGTATCATTCAATTCTCTAGGAAAAATTTTCCAGTTAACTTTGCTATTTCCTACTTGATATTAACCAATGTTGTTCACTAGCTAAGGAGTTTTATTCTAACATGACTTGCTTTCAAATGTCTATAAAAAGCCAGATTATCAAAAAAATAATAATAAAAATTGGTAGTATTTCATTTTTTTTTATAGCAGAGTAGTATTCCATTGTGTAGATATACCACAGTTTCCTTATCCACTCATCTGATGATGGACATTTGGGCTGGTTCCAACTCTTGGCTGTTGTAAATAGTGCTGCAATAAACATAGGAGTATAGGTACCCTTCGGCAAGATGATTTCCATTCCTCTGGGTACAGTCCCAGCAGTGGAATATCTGGGTCATATGGTAGATCTATCTGTAATTGTCTGAGGAACCTCCATACCATTTTCCATAAAGGTTGCAACATTTTGCAGTCCCACCAACAGTGTATGAGAATTCTTTTTTCTCCCCACTGTACCATCTTCCTGGTTTCCCCACTAATTAATAACTTAGTAAGTATAAAGTTACTGACACATGTTAATTATATATATTATGAAACTCATGTTTTTAACTTGCTTGTCAAAATACTTTGACAGCATTTACTGTCTCTGCTGAAACATCACTGGTCACAGAGATCTCTCCTAACACAATGAACATTTCACTTCTCTTCATAGAACTTTTGCCACCTGACATATCAGAATTTATTTATTTATAACGAATCAGGCATCCTCCACAATAATAGATACACCATAAGTGTTATGATTCTGTTTTCTAAAATTGTACATTCCTAGATTAGAAGATGTTTGCGATATATAGGTCCTTAATAAATATTTCTAGAATGATTTGAAGAAACCAGTCTGTTTAAGCCAGAAAATAAGCCTATAACTGAAACTTTGTTGTGTCAATTTTCACTATAAAAATTTTTAGTACAAAAATTTGTTAGTAACTAGTAACAGCAGGATTAAATTTCCATAACGTCTTTAAGATCTGGAAAGTTGAAATTTAGAAAGTAAAGTAAATGAAAACAAATGTTATTGCAGTGCCATGAGCCATTCAGACAAGCGTTCTACAATAATGTCACATAACACCATATACAGGCAGTCCAGAAATGCTCTGAAGTTCATTAATATAATATCTGAGCACTAGCTTAGTTTGCAGTCCTTTTCAGATGTGTTTTTTTTCATGTTTTAAGGTTAGATTTTTATATATCTATACACACATATATGTACTGTATACTCTTAAGAATTATGTATTTCATTAAAGTTTATCCAGCTTTTTAACTGAGAGAAGCATATATAAAATTTATTGTAAAGATAAAAGTTCCTTATATAGTTGGCCTTGACATGAGGTACTAATTTCTACCTCCGTATCAGCTCTACAAAATGAATTCTGTAGAACAATGTTTTATTTACACAAACAAGCATCAAGCAACTCATTTCTCTAGGTGCCTTAACTTCTCCTCCTGTCATAATAAATCTTCATGTCCTACAGGGACTCGTTTTTCTCTAGCTCTTCCTCATTTATGTCAATATGCTTTCAAATTCATTCCGACCTGTTTAGAGGCTTGTTTTGAGGATGACACATTTCTTATTTTTGCTGAGAAGAGTGTAAGAAGGATTAGTATAGTCCTGCATTCAAGATTAATGTAGTCACATGTCAAAAACTGGCTAGAGGTGCAACTCAGCTTTTTCAATAACCACTTATCATGAAACTCGGACACTATAATATTCACATAAATATTTCCAAGCAACATAATATCCATGAGGGCAATGAATTTAAAATTTGCTCAGCTATTTCCTTTAAGGACCTGATATTTTGTATTTAGCTTTCTGACTTTCTTAATAATCATATTTCACCGTTGACAGACTAACCACCATGTTGCTCTATTAACACACTGATTTCCACTTTCACCTATGACAACCAAGGCAAATGATTAAAATACTACCAACCTCACATTATGTAATCGATTTTGCATAAGTAAAATAAATTCATTGAAAAGTTCTTCACTATCTAAACACATTGATCCAGGCCATTTTTTCTTTGCAAGAAAAAAATTAGAGAAATACCTACTAGAAAATAACTTACACAAAGTAACTACTAAATTGAATTTAATTCATGTGTAATGATATGCATTTAATGCAACAAATAAATTTTAAGATCTACAGTTTTTATCGCATTTATTCAATACAAAAATTTACATTGCACATGGGCTGAAACTCTAAGATCCTTTTCATGACATACAATATCAGTCCTGATTTAAAATTTTCCTACCTCTCCAGCTTGCTCCCCTATCAGTGACCTCATATCCATTCATCTTGCTGTACTACTCTTTAGAATTCCCTAAATATTCTGTGTTCTTTCACATCGAAGAGCTTTCCATAATACTAGTCTCTATATAGCATTACCTTTCTCCATCTTTCATTTGATTCGTATCTGTTTAACTCCCAGAACTTAAAATGAATACTATCCCTTCTGGGAAATTTTTATTCACAACACAGACTGAGTTAGATATCCTTTTTTTCTGCGCTAGTTATCATCATGTACATATTCTCCTATTTGGACTTGTCATATCACACTGTAATTTGTTTGCCTGACTCTTCCACCTCATGTAGACTCTTCTGCCCTTGAAGGTAGTGACTGTATTTAATTTCTCTACAATTCAATACTTTGGGGACTTAATATATTTTATCTGAAGTTCTTGTAAAATGGAAAATAGTTATTTTCAAGGTTCTATGAAGAAGTTCAGCAAATTACCAAAATAATTTATTGAAATTAATGACAAAGAGTAGTATAACTGTGCAGAATATTTTCCATCTAATTGGTTAAAAACGAGTTGCCTGTATTTGGTAAAAATACAATGACCATGGAAATGTGGAGCCATTCCTTGCAATGAAATTTAGAAAAAGTATAGATGGAAGCAGATGACAGGAGAAAACTGGGTGTTAAAGGTATTTAGTGTGTGAAAAGACATGTTTTACTTTTGTATGTGAGTAAGCTTCTTCCACTATTTCCATTAGTACTACCTGGCTTGTGGTAAGTGCCTCCCTCATTAACAAAAGGAATTGAATGGCAATAAAATTGAAAATTACTATCTGATTTTTCTTTTTCTTTTCTATTTGTCTGATAAAGTAAATCCTGGAGTTTACTAAATTTCCGTGAGGTCAGTAAATAGATATTTGAGAATCAGGGGTACTTTAATAAATTCCTGCCATAACTTAAGCATTGTAAAATGTTTTCAGAAAGTTTAATGCAGTGAACTGAATAACGATTCAAATGATGAATTCTGTTCTGGCCTTTAAAAAAGAAACAAGGTACTCGCAAATTTTTGCAATTTTTAAAATTTGTCATATATGTGGATCTTACTCTTTTTCTGGACATATATATTGTAGAAATGAATGACACTGTAGACTTTGATATTTCATGTGATTCCTTTAAGACTATTTTAATTCAAATATAGTCATATATTAATTTGATATAAAAAGCACTCACCAGTTTTCATGTAAATCATACATTTCTTCTCACTAATCTAGTCCATACAGCTCATTACATGTGAAGGTTAAATTGCTGAGACTGGGTTTCTGGAAGCGAAAACACTTTCTTCACACTGTGAAGTATGTGAAGTGGGTCTGTGAACACAGATCATGAATGAATAATGATTGCCCTCCAATGCCTGGGTGAGCAGACAAGTTGCTCAGGGCGTGCCTGAGCTAGGGAGCAAGCAGATGGCAAGGCAAGTCAACTCAGGACGCACCTGAGTTAGGGAGAGGTTGACCAGGGAGGCAGGCCCTCAGTTACCAGAGACTATGTGCCAGGGCTTCAAGACTGGCAACTAAGCAACAACCAGCACAAAGCTCTAGGCCCTAGTGACTCACAACTAGGCAACTTTACTCCGTGCAAGCTTTCTTTATATATCTTTTAGGAAGCTCTTAGCCCCTCCCATATGTGGGGAAAATAGAATAATTTAGTTAGGCTCCCTCCACATTCCTTGTAAACAAGCTGTGTGTGGGTGGAGTTGGTGTGCATGTGCACCCATGTATCTTTCTAGTTAATTGCTTTTGTGTGTTCTGCAGTTTGAAGCAGGCTGGTGGGCCAGAGCTCTTCTCTAAAAATAGAGCATGTTTACTCTGGGGCAGCTGCTCAGTTTCAGTTTTTCTTTGGACTTTGACCACTGCAGTTGAGTTTCTGAGTTTCTCTGTAGACTGGTTAGCTCAGAGTGTTGTGTCTACTGAATAAAGACTATTCCGTCTTCAACCAAGGCTCCAAGGACCTTTTTGCTGGTTACCTGGCTCATAGACCTGCATGTGGAGGGTCTGAGAACTGGCTGGAGGGGTCTGTGAGTTCCAGACCCTAGCCCTGGCTCTACAATTGTCCTTGTGGGCAGGATTACGCCACACCATACCTCACCATTTCCCAGGCAACCCCATAGGAAGTCTGCGGTTTGTGGTAAAGCCTTGCTGGTTTCTGATGACACAGTCTTTTGCATTCTTGCAGATACCAGTCTCAGCCCTGTATAGCAACAGTGACTCCATCTTTAGTTTATGGTCTGCTCAGCTTTCCTCCAAAAAAATAGCAAAGTAAATGTGGACCAGGATAATCTTAACATTCCTCTCTGCTTGACTAAAATTTAGGCTGTTTTCTCCCTAACTCTAGGCCACTGACCTCCTTTTTCTTAGAGCACTTACATTAGAAAACGTACAATTGTAAATTCTTTCTCTGACCCTTTGAGATGTAAATCTTCTCCCAGCCTCTTTGCAGTTTTAGTACCCAGAAAAGTCTTTCTCAAGACCTGTGAGATATCTCTTCAAAACATAATCCACAAGAATGATAATGCTACTATCTTCCAGTCTCTGTAGGAGGGTAGGGTCTAATTTTGAGAAGGACCAATTAGCAAACACATGTGGCTTAATCCCATTGCCTGCCCCTCCCTCTACGTCCTCCAGTACTTTTCCACCAGCTCACATTAGTGTTCAAAAATCCTCTCTCTTTTATTTTTTTTTGGTTTCAGTTAGTTGAGTTCAATCTCTCTCCCATAGTGCGATATCCTTGAATAAAATCTCCCTTGCATTTTAACTTTCCTGATGCCATTTTTCTTTGACAGTGATGATATATAGATTATATCTGTACCATTTATCTTTCAAACACTCAGATTTCTAATATAATTATAAATAAAATAATAATCTTTGTTGGTTAGTTCACAATTGAAAAATGTTACAATTATATTCATCAAATACTCCCTAACACTATGGAAATTATAAAAGCAACATGCCCATTTTTATAAATTAGTATTTTTTATGCTTCCTTAAAAGATATATTGTAATCTACTATTCCTCTAATAATATTGAACACTATCAATGTTAATTATAGTGTAGGTATATAGAGAGACAATAATAAAAATATTTAAAATGTCACAAAATTAAAATTTCTATCAAACATACATCAAATACATATAGGAGGAAAGTAATTAACATTTATTTCATCTTTACTATAAACCAGGTTCTGTCATATATTATCTCATGTAATCTCAATTTTACTTTAGTTATATAAATTTGATATCAGAATATTTGATAAAAATTTAAATATCTTGTATTAGTTAAGATATGCTGGAATATGCTAGCTTACCTTAAAACAATTTATAAATCTCATCAGCTTATCATATCGAATGTTTATTTTTCCTTTAAACAGTGTCCTCACACATATGGCCCTGTGTTTTCAAGAACGCTGCTGAAAGCAAGAGTGGAGAACCATGCATGGACTCTTAAGTGTATCCAGGAAAAAAGGACAAATATCTATATCACTAAAATATCATGTGCCAAGTAAATCACATGTCCACATTTAACTTCAATGATATGGGTGAATTCCATCCCTGCATGTTCCCAGGAGTGGTGAGCAGCAATAATGTTTACCATATGTTTTCATATAAAAAGTTACTTGCTTGGACTTAAGTATTTTATTTTTGGATATAAAAATTGAACCAAAAGTGTAACATATCACATGCATATAATTTTAAGTTCTAATATTTTTTTTCTTTTTTGGCTGTCAGGGATCTGAACCCTTGACCTTGGTGTTATCACACTGCACTCTAACCAGCTGAGCTAACTGGCAAGCCCTAGTTCTAGTTTAATCTTTCTAAATTCATAGCTACATGCTAGGGATAACCAGCCTATATTGATTAGAGTAGTTTGAAATTCATATTTCTTTAGCTTGATTTGAAAATAAACATTAAAGTGAAATGTTAAATTGGAATTTCAAATAATGGCTTTTGAATTGGAAAGGCAAATTTTATAAACTTTGTTATTATATTTCCATATATTTGGCTATTTAAACATTTTATAGCTTATGATACTGTTCTACAATGAAACCATTATCTAGTGATAATCTGGAGCTTACTTGTGATGCTCCTTATTAAAATTCTTTCCCATTTGCAATATTTTTATTTCACTTTTGCTTGAAAAAAGAACCTATCTCTAGTAGTATGCAGATTTCATATCATCCTTTCCCGTTATTTCCATCTATAGTAGCTATTTTGTTGAAATATAAGTCTGTATCATTTCAGTGGTATATTAATTACAGTGATAGAATTTTATATTTATTCAATGACCTTTCATTTTAACTTTTCATATAAAGATTTCCTGGAGTGAATCAATATTCATCTGAAGGAAATGAAAATTGCTGAGTATCAGGATTCTGTGAAAACTCTCAAGTACTTAGTCTTAAATAGTGGCCAATATTTACATATTGTTTTTCCCGAAGAACATAGCCAGATTCTCTGTTGCAAGTGAATACATATACCCACAAAGTCAATTCCAAGAGAAAACTAAAGGCCATGCAAACAGAAATTCTTCATGCTATTTTTCTACTTAATTTTTAAATTTACAGATTATCTTCATCCTCATGCCGGCCCTTTGAAAGGCAAATGCTGTTCCCCCTCCCATACCACGTTACTCACATCATTGTTCACTAATTTTCTATTTCCATTCACACCTTGGCATTGGTGATTCTCCCACCTGACAGCCACATTCCAAGGGGTCTAAGTGGATGCACCGTTAACCCTTTTTTCTGCTCAAGCAGACGTCCAGGCTCTCCTTTCATTCATGATTAAACCTCATGGAGGAGAAGTCTAAACACTGTGCGTCACCTCCCTGCCTCTTCCTGTGCCTCTGTCCATCAAATGTCTTCCTTCTCACCAAACTAATTAATATCCTATCCTTTGTAAAACCTTGAGTGCAATCACTCTCTCTAGGGACACAGAATTGCGAAGTGCAATGTCTCTTATACTGCCTACATTCTACCTGGGAAGCGTGACAATTTGGGTCAAGTAATGTACTTTGTGATTTTTAAGTTTCCATTTCAAGGAAATAACCTCCTAAAATTTTCCACACAGGGCATTCACTCACTGCCAACATTCTCTGGTTCCATTGTTAATCTGTGTTCACTTTATTTTGCTTTTTATGCATTTTAGCCCCCTAAAGGTAATTTTTATATCATGTTTCTTCCTATGCCAGTAATTCACAATGTAGCTTTATCTTTTACCATAGACATTTGCTCTTCCTAATACACAGAAGCTTACGTTTGTTTCTATTCATTTTTCATCTTTACGGGAATAACATTACATTGCTGATTAATTATAGTCCTTATAGTATTTGTAGATCCTATCAGTAATCTCAATCTTCTTCTTTCATGATGGTAGATTTTATTGTACTTCCCCAAAATTACAAAATGAAAGTTTATTATTTCTCCAAATTTAGTATTTTGTATTTGATATTTGTTGTCAAATATAACTAGTGGGAAGTATTCATTTTTATTCTAAAATGGCACATATTTTTCTAGAAACTCCTACTAAAAATCAGGATATTATTATATAGGGTAAAAGCATTTAAGTTATCTGCACAAGTGAAGTCATAGCATATATGAGAAATGTTAATATTTGTCAATGCCCCTCTAATGTGTTGATCAGTTACAGTGTCCTTTAACCCCTTTCATGCTCTCTGGGCCATCAATGTGTCTTAAGGTTGGTTCCTAGTTTCATGATTGCTTCAGTTTTTTCACATGCAAAAGTAAGATGCACATCTAGGCTATTAACTTATGTTTTTGTGTCATTTTCATTTTCTAGCAGGATATTTCTAGTCCTTTGTTACCTCTAAGCTGGTAACAGTTTCTAGATTTTAAGATAGTAAATGATAGGAAAAAAACACTTACGGATATAAGGGAATATCTCTGAAGCAAGAAAGTATCCATAGGTTTTTATTCTGCTGGTGATGGGCTATAAAGAGATTCCTTAGACTAGATATACAAGGATAGTGGTGATTGTAGATACTCTAGCATCCTGACTGAGCTGTAGGATGGACAGCAGCATATGGGAGAGAGCAGAACTTAAAGAGAAACCTAGGATGGCTTAAAGAAGAATCCCTGCAAAATGATTATATAGCACAAAGAGATTTCAGATCTGCTTATGCCCAAACTTTGGGTCAATGCAGATTATAACATTAACATGTGACATGATAGACGTACTGATCCAGTCCTCAAGTCCACTTCACATTATTCCCTGTAACTTGACAGAATCTAGGCAAAGAGAGTCCTCCCCACACAATGTAGGATTTATATTTAAAGTAAATGGACCAGAGGTAGAAATTATGTTTAATCATAGAGAATGAAGAAATTTTCCATATTTCAGTTTGTGAATGCAGATTCATATATGCCATACACTTATTTCCTTGAAAACATAATGGAAATAAGATTTTTTTTTTCTTAAGTCACTTTACCTGCACTATTCATAACGTGAGTGTAGGCAAATAGTACAAAATCAATAAGAAGTTCTTGACTCCATTTTACTTCAACCTAGATTTAAGTTGTAGTTCCATATGTCTGCATGTCTGTATGTGTGAATATGCATATAATTGGACTTTATATGTAAGATAGCCATGTGAAGCATATATAAATAGTCCCATATTGCATATAAGGTACCCAAATCTCAGGGAGTCTTAATGGCTTGTACAAATTGTAATTTGGAGATGCTAAATTCAACTTAGACCCTATAACAACATACCTCATATATTTTAGTCAATAGAATTCCTTTTATTCCATGGCACCACAGATACTTGAAATAATTTATGACTTCAGCAAAATAAAGAAATGGCAAACTAGCTGAGGAAAAATCAGCAGGCTTGTCCACTACCTGATGACAGTAACTCTTAGGGGGCTGCTGCACCTCCTTCGACGGGATGGCTGAGTACAGTCTGCATTACTCAGGAGCTCGGAATGACTGAACACCCCCAGGGAGCTGGCATTCCCAATGCTGGTGAGATCTTCCCCAAGCAACTGGTGCTCAAGCTCAGACTGCCCCCCCCACCTCTATTTAATAGGCCCCTCTCATTCATGTCCTTAAAAAAGAGGGAAGCAGCTGGGGCTCAGGATTTTCCTCCTGGAGCACAGTCTAGGATTTTCATAGGATAAAAATAATATGAGATTATTTTATGATGAGCTATGTGTGTGTTCCCACTAGCACCAGGACATGGAAAGAGATTAAGGGCTTTTCCTCAAGCCCTTTGCTCTATACTAATTATTCATACTTCCTATTGACAATTTTTCATTTTGCATAGGAATATTTTTGACAGTGTTGTTTCTGTAGGAGAAAAATACGTCATTAATAAGAACTCTTGTCATAAATTCTGGCAGCCATAGTATTTTAATTGTTAATGTATTTTAGCTAAAAAATGTTAAGCTATGACACTAGTGGCCAGAAAATCCAGGTAGCAAGAATTAATATGTTTGTATAATTGCAGTACATACATGTACACACATAAATGCTTTAACACATACACACATTTTGAGCTGAAAAGAGCAAAATTGTCCATAAGTCAAAGCTACTTATTAATGGCCTCTAGAAAGTATATTTCTATATATATATATTATGCAGGATAATTCATTAATTAATTTTCAGGAGTTATGTACCTAAAAATTAAAATATAAGAACAAATATGATGATCCCAAATCTCCATTTGTTTTGATAAACTTTTATTTTAAAATAGTCGTGAGTTTGCAGAAATATTTGTAGAACATTTCCATGCATTCCTAATCTAGTTTACCCTGTTTTTATCAGCTTACATTACCATGCATAGTTGCCACAACCAAAAAACATTGCCACAGTACTCTAAACTAAACTACAGATTTATATATATATATATATATATATATATATTTTAATTTTACTAGTATACCCATCAGTGTCTTTTTAATTTCAGGATGCCTTCCAGGATACCATATTGCATTCAGTCCACTTAGTCATCATGTCTCCTTAGCCTGTTCTAGTCTGTGACATTTTCTCAGTCTTTTCTTCTTATTCATGACCTTCACAGTTTTGAGGAGTGCTACTTATTTTGTAAAATGTTCTTCAATGTTGGTTTGTCTATTGTTTTCCTTATAGTTGTCCTCTGGGACGTAAGATTTTGGAGAAGAATGTCATAGAGATGAAGTGCCCTTCTAATAGCATCATAGCAAGGATACATGATGCAACATGACTTACCACTGTTGTTGTTAACCTTGGCCACCTGATGCAGGCAGTATTTGTCAGATTTCTCTACTGTAAAGTTACCACCAGCTCCTACTCCACCTTTACCCTCCCCACACCCCTGCATACACTATTCTTTGTAAGAAAGTCAATGAGCACAGTCCATGTTGGTGGAATGCATGGAAGTGTGCCTACGTAAATTATTTAGAACACTTATTTGTGGGAGATTTATCTCTTCTCCCAAATTTGCTTATTTATTCAATTATTTATTTATATTAATATGGATTCATGGATATTCATTTTATAATTTGTTATAATTCAGCTCATTTTAAGTGTTATTCAAATTAAATGTTAGTTATTTTGTTGCACATATTGTTTCATCTTTGGCTATTGGAGTTCTTTCTTTTTTTTTATTTTTATTTATTTATTTATTTATTTATTTATTTTATTTTGTCAATATACAATGCAAAATACTAAAAGACAAAGATTGCCAGCCAAGAATACTCTACCCTGCAAGGCTGTCCTTCCGAAATGAAGGGCAAATAGTATATTTCTCAAACAAACAAAACCTGTGGGAGTTCATCACCACACGACCACCCTTACAAGTAATTCTCAAGGGAGTACTGGGATTGGATCCCGGAAGATAATTACCACTGCCATAACAATCCAAGTAAAATAAAAGCTCACTACTATAATAAAAATGACTATCATGAAAAGAAAACAAACGATCATAGTCACTAGAGGCAACCTCAGGAACCAACAAACACAGAAAACAAATAGCAAAGCAGAAAGCAAGGAACAAATATCACTCAAGAAAATCATAAAAATAATTAAATGCTAGGAATAAAGCAATACCTCTCAATAACAACCCTTAATGTCAAGGGTTTAAATTCACCAATCAAAAGACACAGATTGGCTGACTGGATAAGAAAGATGGACCCAACTATTTGCTGCCTACAAGAGACTCACCTCACCCATAAAGACTCACATCGATTAAGAGTGAAAGGATGGAAAAAGATCTTCCATGCAAACAGAAAAGAAAAATGAGCTGGAGTAGCTATACTCATATCAGACAAAATAGACTTTAAACTAAAGTCCATAAAAAGAGACAATGAGGGTCACTACATAATGATAAAAGGACTGATGCATCAAGAAGACATAACAATCATAAATATGTATGCACCCAATGTTGGAGCACCCAGATTTATAAAACAAACTCTATTAGACCTAAAAAAGGAAATAGACGCTAATACTATAATAGCAGGGGACCTGAACACCCCACTGTCAATATTGGACAGATCAACTAGGCAAAGAATTAGCAGAGAAACACAAGATCTTAACAATACTTTAGACCAATTGGACTTGGCAGATATCTACAGAACATTCCATCCAACAACCTCAGAATAATCATTCTTCTCATCAGCACTTGGAGTTCTTTCTGATTTACACTTGTGTCCCTTTGACATTCCCCTGCATTTTTTATTTTTTTTTATCTGTTTTCTTATTTTATTTCACTACAAGTTGTTCTAATCTCATCTTGAGTTTTCCTTCCAATCCTGAAATTCAGCCAGTCATTCAAGGAGCTGATTCCTTTTATTAGAGAACAGTATTAGAAACCAAGTTTTTGGCATTGTTGGTACTCACTGTTGTTGGATTGTCCAATCCTTGCTTTTTCTAATTGCTTTTTCTAAGCAAATTAGTTGATATTTGTATGTATGACAGTAAATCATTGTTTAATCTGAAACTGCAAATGTGAGAAAAATTATTAATGTGTATTAGGGAAATTGTAAGTGGAAAGTGAAGTTAAAACACTTTTTGCAATGGTCCTAATACTGACTAAGTTATCATTTCATACTAATTTTTTAATTAGTATGAAGCATCCAAAAAAATTTTGACTCAGAATCAAACTATGTGTGTTCACGTCCCATATTCTGTATTTCTGAAAACTATCATTTGAGAAGCCTAAGAGTTACAGAGGAAATTAGTGTCCATCTACTTGGATATTTATAATTTAAAACGTTGTTAAGTGTGGGAATAAAAGGTTACATAACACGTCCATTGCCAAGGATCAAGTTATAGCCAAAATAATACTGGATCTCAGGTAATATACATTCTCAAGTAGTTTGCTTTTCACAAAGCAATACGATACCTTAAAACCTTTTCTAACATTATTGATGATGCTAACTCTACTGCCTATGTTTTAAGTCTGTTTTAAGAAAAAACTGAATTAATGTACGAAAATGCATGTTAATGAAGTATTGAAGTATAAGAAAATGACTCTCCTTATCCCGAAGTAGTTGTTCTACACATTCAAAGTGAAGGAGGTAATTAAAATGTATAGAGTGTCAATCATGCCCCAGCAGCTTTATATGCATTATTTACTATACCTCCAACTCCTTGAATAAGGTGTGATAATCTCTATTTTACAAATATGTAAACTTCAAAACAAAGAGTTTAATTAACTTTTGCAGGACTATTCAGCTGGTAAATTCTTATAACCAAACTCAAATATTTCCCCCTCATTAAAAACCTTCATTTTTTTTTTCCTTATTTCAAAATTCCCAGTTTTCTTTTTTAGGATATAATGTTTAGTAAGAGCTAATGGAAGAAATCTTCCTATTTTCCAATAAACCCACATTTTGCTTTTTCACAGATTATGCATCACATATTGCTCTGTATTGTATTTATTTGTGAATAGTTTTCATGTTTCTTTGTCAATTATCTATTCCTTAAAGGCACTTCCTTGTTACATGCCTTGTACCTAACAGAATGTATTGAGGACATAAGTAATTGATGAATGAATAAACATTTTTCCTTAAAGAAAGAAAAGAATTAAGTGATATACAAAGTGAAATAAAGTAAAATAAAGTCCTACTATGACTTATTATTTGGTTAGTGAATTGTTCACAAAAGAGTAGACAATTTCTGATTCAGTGATACTTTGGCAAAGAAAGTTTAGTTTACTTAGATGCTAATACAATTCTAAAATTTAACTCTAGGTTGGTGCTATACATACTTTTTTTATTGAAATATATTGATTTCACACACATGGGGTACAGATTTATATTTGTATACATGTTTACAATGTATAGTGATCAAATAAAGGTAATCAGCAAATTCATTGTTATTAGTCTGTTTTCGTGTTGCTATAAGAATACCTGAGTGGATAATTTAAAAGAAAAGAGATTTATTTGGCTCATGATTCTGGGACAGCTGCATTTGGAGTGAACCTCAGGCTGCTTTTATTCATGAAAGAAAGTGGCAGGGCAGCCAGCAGGTACAAGCAGATCCCATGGTGAGAGAAATCAAGAGAGAGAAAGGAAGGGGAGGTGCCAGGTTCATTTTACCATCATGGTCTCACAGGACTAATAGAGCAAAAACAAACAATATCCTCTCTTCTCCTCCTCAGGGAGGGCATTAATCTATTCATGGGGATTTACTACCCATGACCCAAACACCTTCCAACACTGCCACATTGGGGATCAGATTTCAAAATGAGCTTGGAGCGAGACAAACTATATCATTCATCATCACAAAAATGTATTGTTTCTTTGTGATGGAACACTTAAGCTCCCCTCTTCTAGCCATTTGAGAACATTCAATAAATGATTGTTAATCACAGCTGCCTATCACTAATGTACAACACTAGTACTTATTTTTTTCTGTCTAGCTGCAATTTTGTGTCCATTAAACAACCTCTCACTATGTCCCTGCTTCCCAGCTTCTAGTAATCACAGTTCTACTGTCTACTACTGAAAGTTCAACTTATTATTTTTAGCATCCACATATGAGAGAGAACCTGCAATACTTATGTTTCTGTGTCTAACTTATTTTACTTAAGATAGTGTCTTCCAGGCTCATCCACGTTGCCACAAATGACAAGTTTTATTAGTTTTTGTGGCTGACTAGCATTCCATTGTGCATATATGCCACATTTTCTTTGTCCATTCATCTGTGGGTGGATACCTAGGTTGATTCCATATCTTAGCAACTGTGAGTAGTGCTGCAATAAACATGTTGTGTAGATATATCTTCATATATAATGTATGATATAATTTCCCAAGGAGAGGAATTGCTGGAGTATAGGGTAGTTCTATTTTTAGTTTTTTGAAGAAACTCCATAGAGTTTTCAACATAATGTCTCTACTAATTTACATTCCCATCAACACTGTAAAAGAGATCACCTTTGTCCAGATCCTCACCAGCATTTTTTTTGTCTGTTTGATAATAGTCATTCTAACTAGGATGAGATGACATCTCATTGTGATTTTGATTTGCCTGTTCCTGATGAGTCATGATTTAAGCTTTTTTTCATATAAATTTTGGCCATTTGTATGTATTCTTTTGAGAAATGTCTATTCAGACATTTGCCCATCTTTTAATTGGATTATTTGCTTTTTGCTGTTGGGTTTTGGAGTTTCATGCATATTCTAGATATTAATTCCTTGCTGAATAAATAGTTTACAAATATTTTCTCCCATTCTGCTGGTTGCCTTTCCACTGTGCTGATTTTTTCCTCTATCTACAGAAGCTTTTTAGTTTGGTGTAATCTCATTTGTCTACTTTTGCTTTTATTACCTGTGCTTTGGATGTCTTCTCCATAAAATTTTTGCTCAGTCCAATATAATGAAGCATTTCCCCTATGTTTTCTTACAGTAGTCTAATAGTTTCAGTTCTTACATTTAAGTCTTTAAAAGATTTTGAGCTGATTTTGGTAAATGGTGAGAGAAAGGGGTCTAGTTTCATACTTCTGCATATGAGTATTCAGTTTTCCCAGCAACATTTATGGCAGATACTGTCTTTTCCCCAATGCATGTTCTGGGCACCTTTGTCAAAAATCATTTGGCTGTAAATAAATGGATTTATTTCTGAGTTCTCTATTCTGTCCCATTGGTCTGTTTTTATGCAAGTACCATGCTGTTTTGTTTACTGTATCTTTGTAATATATTCTGAAGTCAGGTGTTGTAATGCTTCCAGCTTTATTCTTTTTGCTTGGGATTGCTTTACCTATTTTGTTGTTGTTGTTGTTGTTGTTTTTGTTTTCTGGGTTTTGAGTTTTTTGTCTGTGTCTGTATGGCTCCAGATAATTTTAGGATATGAATTCAGTAAAGGTGCAGGATACAAAATCAATATACAGAAATTAGTAGCATTTTTATGCATCAGGAACAAACTAGTAGAAAAAGAAATCAAGAAAGCAAGTTAATCTACAATAGCTAAAAAAAAAAAAAAATTCCTAGGAATTAATTTAACCAAGGATGTAAAAGATCTCTGTAATGAAAACTACAAAACATTCATGAAAGGAATTAAAGAGGACACAAAAAAATAATGGAAGAAATCCTGTGTTCATGGACTGGCAGAATTAATATTGTCAAAATCACCATACTACCCAAAGCAATCTACAGATTCAGTGCGATCCCTATCATAATACCAATGTCATTTCTTACAGAAATAGAAAAACAATCCTAAAATTCATATACATATTGTTTGAATTGGTTGGGATATTATGGCAAACAATTATTAAAAGTTAAATTAAGAGTTCTGTAAAAAAATTTTTCATGTTTGTATTTTTACTTTTATAAATATTACATTTCTATCACA
The DNA here is from genome assembly GCF_000696425.1 of Galeopterus variegatus. NCBI lineage: Eukaryota > Metazoa > Chordata > Mammalia > Dermoptera > Cynocephalidae > Galeopterus > Galeopterus variegatus. Next base: position 331,442 of record NW_007727274.1, on the reverse strand, counting down.
GAGATACTACATTCCTACTTTTGTGGTTATTTTTAATGGAAAGAAAATTGATTATATATATCTGTGGGGAATAGTTGACTATCAGTATTTGTGCACAGTATGTGATGATCAAATCAGTATTATTGGTATATTCATCATTACATAATATAATTATTCTTTGTGTCTGTTACCCAGTCTATCCCTAACCCTTCTCCCTCTCTCCATTTCACACCACTGGGAGCAATAATTCTGTTCTTTCAGAAAATTTGAAGTGTTTTTGTCTTCCTTCCTTCCTTCCTTCCTTCCTTCCTTCCTTCCTTCCTTCCCTCTCTCCCTCCCTCCATCCCTTCCTCCTTCCTTCCTTTGTTTGTAGCTCTCACTTATGAGTGAGGACATGAGGTATTTCTCTTTTTGTGCCTGGCTTATTTTACTTAATGTAATTTTCTCCAAACTCATCCATGTTGCCGTGAATAGCAGGAGTCCTTTTTCCTTTTCTTCTTCTTTTTTTAAAATTGCTGATTAGTATTCCATTGTGCATATATACTACATTTTCCTTATCCAGTCATCCATAAGTGAACATTTCAGTTGGTTCCATATCTTGGCTGTTGTAAAAAGAGCGGTGATAAACATGGGAGTGCAGGTATCCCTTTGACATTATTTCCACCCCTTTAGGTACATATCCAGAAGTGGAACTGATGAATAATACAGCAGTTCTATCTGTAGTTGTTTGAGGGAAAATTCATACTGTTTTACATAATGGCTGCACCAAATTACAGTCCCACCAACAGTGTAGGAGGGTCCCCCTTTCTCTGCATCCTCATCAGCATTTGTTATTCTCTTTTTGTGATAATAGCCAGTCTAACTGGATTGAGATAATATCTCAATGTGGTTTTGACTTGCATTTTCCTGATGACTAGTTACGTTGAACATTTTTTCATGTATCTGTTGGCCTTTTGTATGTCTTTCTTTGAGAAATGTCTATTAGCTCCTTTGTCCATTTTTTCATCAGATTACTTTTTTTGTTGTTGTTGTTGTTGTTGTTCCTTGGGCTTTTTTACTGTTAAATTGTTTGAGTTCCTTGTGTATCCTGGATATTAATCTCTTGTAGGATGTATAGTTTGCAAATATTTTCTCCCATTTTGTAGGTTGGCTTTTCTCTCTGTTGATTATTTCCTTTGCTGTGCAGAATATTTTTAGTTTGATAAAATACCATTTGCTTATTTTTATTGCTGTTTCCTGTGCTTTTTGAGGTCTTATCTATAAAGTCTTTGCCTAGTCCTACATCCTGAAGTGTTTCCCCTATGTTTTCTTCTAGGAGTTTTATAATTTGGGGTCTTATAATTAACTCTTCAATCCATTTTGAGTTGATTTTGGTATATGGAAAGATGTATAGATCTATTTTCTTCCTTCTACACATGGATATCCAGTTTTCCCAGCACTTTTTACTTAAGAAGCTCTCCTTTCCCCAGTGTGTGTTCTCGGTGACTCTGTTGAATATATGTGGGCTGATGTCTGGATTTTCTATTCTGTTCCTTTGGTCCATGTGTTTGTTTTCATGCCAGTATTATACTGTTTTAGTTACTATATCTTTGTAGTATTGTTTGAAATCAGACAGTGTTATGCCTCTGATTTTATTTATTTTTTTCATTTCAGGATTGTTTTGGCACTTCAGTGTCTTTTGTTGTCCCACATGAATTTTAGGATTTTTTTTTCTATTTCTCTGAAGAATTTCATTGGTGTTTTGATGGGTATTGCACTGAATCTGTGGATGTTTTGGGTAGTATGGAGATTTTCACAATGTTAATTATTCCAATCCATGAACATGGAATAATTTTCCATCTTTTTGTGTCCTCTTCAATTATTTTCAGCAGTATTTTGCAGTTCTCACTGTAGCAATCTTTCACCTCTTTGGTTAAATTTATTCCTAGATATTTTATTCTTTTGAAAGCTATTGTAATGGGCTTATTTATTTCTTTGTCTACTTGCTTGGAATTTGTATATAACAGTGCTACTGCTTTTTGCATATTGATTTTGTATCTTGCAACTTTACTGAATTCATTTATCAGCTCTTGAAGTTTGTTTGTTTGTTTTTGGTAATAGTTATAGGTTTTTCTATATATAGGATCATGTTATCTCTGAACATGAAACTCTGAGTTAGGCAGCCTCTGGGCTCTTTGACACATCAGTTATGCCTGCTAGGACCTAGTCCCTTTCCTGCTTGCTCTGTTCCATCACCGTGCTGACTTTTATTGCTAGATTCATCACCTAATGTTTGAAAGATCACTGCATCAGCTCCAAATTTTGGATCCTCTAGCATGACAATATTTTAAGCAGTAAAAGGTGGTGGTGAGAAAAAAGAAAGAGTTTTCTCCTTACGTAGATCTTTTTTTTTTTTTTTAAATTAGGAGGAATGATCTTTATAGAAGTGTTTCATTAGTCTTCTTCTTATGTCTTATTGGTGAAAACTGGGTTACATGACCACACCTAAATCAATCACTAGTGAAGGAAATATGACTAGCAAAGTTGAGTTTGGCTGATTAAAATTCACAACCAAGATAGGACTATGGTAGTGAGGAAGGAGGAGTGACTGCTATGGTGTAAAGATCCAACAACACTTGCCACAATGTGTATCCAGGCTATGAACCATACCCATACCAGAAAAGGACACTAGCTAGGAACAAAAACAAAGTGGCAAACTTGAGAACTTGCTTGAGTGTAGAACTAAGTCTCAGCATTCCAGGGATGTGGTCCAGTGTTTTGATGGGTTTGGGATGTTCATCCTCAGAAGAGTGATAGCAGTGCCCTGATTCTAGGGCAAAATTTTGGTGATTGGCAGTATGATAGGTAAAGGTTGAAAGAAAAATTTAAGCAGCAGCTGAACTAAAAAGTTAAAGAATGGTTTTCCTGGAAAATGAGGAATAATTAAGACAAGACATTTGTCAGAGCCCTATTCAAGAGGACTGGAACCCATGTCCTGCCCAATTTCCTGACATACCTGAGAAAAATTCCATGGCCAACCCTGGGAATGGGAACAAAGTACTTTAGCAGCACAGCTGACGTTGAGGTTGCCAGACCTGAAATCAGAGAAACTGGATTTAAGGCAGATAACATAAACCACTCTCCTAGCGTACTAATAAAGTCAAGGTCAAAACACACACACACACACACACACACACACACACACATCTACACTTGGTTTTGATTTTCTCAGTCACTGCGTGGGGATGAGCTGTTAACTTAAAGGGCTCCATCCTCTGTGGCACCACACGGCCAGTCCCAACACATTTCATAAAATGGTTACTTTTGTTAGTACTAATACAAATCAAATGCTGTACACATATGTTCTTATTTAATCTGTCCAAGAATTTTGTGAGGTAATTTTTAATATTATCTGCATTCTTCAGTTGGGGAAAATGCAGCCCAGGACTTAAATATCACCAACACCATACCATAAGCAATGAGAAAAGAATTGACTCCAGTTCTCCTGAATTCCAAAGCCTGTGCCATAACGTAGGCCTCATATGCCTTTTATGGCTTGTCAAGCCCTGATTTGCATTACAAGTTGCAGTTTCTCTTTCTACCAGAACCTCATGGGCTCCAATAATCAATCTGGTGACTTAAAAACCAGGCAGGCTATGTGTCAAAGGACCAGGGGAAGCTGTGAAGACAGCTGTTGTAATGGTCAGCAAGCAGTTGACTTTACCCCATTTTGCCTCTTTCTATCTGAAGATCATCTCAAAAACATGGAAGTTTTGCAAATTTTGTGTGAGCAAAAGGAGCAGGCTTGACCTGTCACTTTGAGTGGCATTCAGAATTGTTAAGTAAAGTCTGAAATGAAATTCAGGTATCTCATTTAATAAAAGACTTGCAATATCATACTTAATGAACACATTCTAAATAGACCAGTACATTTCTAGATAAGTAAGCATATTATAATTCATGGATATCTGTCAGTGCAGCAAAGTATGCCAAAAATGTTAATTTGTTTTTCTATATGAATTTTATGAATTTGAAATAGTCCCTGGGTACTAGTCTTATACTCCAAATTTGAGACAACACTGGGGACAGAAACAAATGAAAAATGACAAGAAAAAACATTTTTTCAGCTAGATGTAGAACGGCGAATTTTGCAGAGCAGCATTTTAAATATAGATTTACGAATTTGTCTGCCAGAAATTCAAATCAGCTGTCTCATTTTTTAAAACAAAGTCTTAACCTTTATTTACAAAGTAATACATGCCACATTTTAAACTATGAAATGAACAAAAGAAAATTAAATCATACAAGAAATAATAAATTATTAATACATACATGAAGTGTTTTTTTAAAGTTCTAATTATCTGCAAATTATGAAGTATAAAACATAATTTAAATATTAAAGATGGCCCTAATAAAAAATGATTATCATTTTCAAAAAGTTTGACATTTGCTACCTACATATTCCATAATAAAGGAAATTATTTTTAGAAATTAGTTCTATTCTCAGAAAATAAAAATACATGTGGAGTAATCAATATTAAAACAAAATTTTAAATTATTTTACCCGCTATCTTTAGAGAGAAGCAGCTTTGTCTTTGGACTTTGAAAGACCAATAATAATCACAGTAAGAACTACACATTATGCACTTTCTATGTGCCAGACATTTTTCTGAATAGTTATGATGAAGTCCTGTATATGTGACATCTGTGCAGTAATGTCACAGAGAGTTTTAGTTATATATGACAACAATAGCAAATATTGATACTTTTATGCGTTATAAGCTTTATAACAGATTATCTCCAATAATGCTAACAATAGTCTTACAAAACAAGTATTATTATCAACCGCATTTTACAGATCATGAAACTCACATTTAAACAGGTCGCAAAAGGCCGGCCCTGTGGCTCACTCAGGAGAGTGCGGTGCTGATAAACAGGTCGCAAAATGTGCCCAATGTAAGTAATAGAGAGAGCAGTGCGATTGGAAGCATTCCGGATCTAGAATTCAAAGCCTATGAATTAAACCATTAAACCTTAGAATACTTATATCACTTGATCTGAAGATTAACCTCTTGAATTCCAGGCTTAGACAGGTATGAAAGAAACAAATTTAGAGACATAGGCTTAACCTAGTGCATATGTATGGAGGACCAATTTTTCTAGAATATCTCAGGATTTTCTGTTTTATGTTAAGGCAAACAAAGTTTTATCAGGAAATAACATACAAAATTTTGTAGATAGGCAAAAACAGAGTATTTAAAATAAGATGTGTGCTTTAACCTCTATACACACTAGAACCAAATAACATGTTTTATTAAAAAGAAAAATAAAATATTTCGTTTAAAAAATATTTATTTATTTATTTATTTATTTATTTAGAATATTCATGAGATACAAAGCTGATTGTCCCCCCTCCTGCGCATGATGTGGGGACTAGGTTCATAATGGGGGCATACCCATTACCAGAAATTACTTTTGTACCCTTTGTCCCCTTCCTGTTATCCCTCAACCTCTCTCCCCTTCCCCCTCACCCCTCAACTCCAATTTGTAGCCCTAGGAATGTTCCCTCCCTCTGTTGGATCACAGCACTACTATGGTCTTTCTTTCCTGCCTTCCTTTCTCTCTTAGCTCCCACATAGGAGTGAGTACATGCGGTATTTATCCCTCTGTGCTTTGCATGTTTCACTAAACATAAGTTTCTCCAGGTTCATCCATGTTGTTGCAAATGGGAGTACTTTGTTCTTTTTATGACAGAGTAGTATTCCATGTTGTATATATACCACAGTTTCCTTATCCACTCATCCATTGATGGACATTTAGGTTGGCTCTTTATCTTGGCTACTATAAACAGAGCTTCATTAAACATGGGAGTGCAGGTATCTCTTTGACATGATGATTTCCATTCCTCTGGATATATATCCAGAAGTGGGATTGCTGAATCATATGGAAGATATATATGTAGTTGTTTGAGAAATCTCCAAATTGTTTTCCAAAGTGCTTGTACTAATCTACAGTCCCACCAACAGTGCAGTAGTGTTCCCTTCTCTCCACACCCTCACCAGCATTTGTTATTCACCATCTCTTTGATCATAGCCAATCTAACTGGGGTGAGGTGGTATCACAGTGTGGATTTAATTTGCATTTCCCTGATGACTAATGATATTGAGCATTTTTTCATTATCTGTTGGCCATTTGTATGTCTTCCTTTGAAAAATGTCTATTCAGCTCCTTTACCCATTTTTTAATTGGGTCATTTATTTTTTTACTTTATAGTTGCTTGAGTTTTATGTATATTTTGGGTATTAGTCCCTTGTCAGATACATAGCTGGCAAAATTTTTCTCCCACTCTGTAGGTTGTCTTTTCACTCTGTTGATTGTTTCTTTTGCTGTGCAGAAACCTTTTAGTTTGATATAGTCCCATTTGTTTATTATTTTCTTTTGCTGCTTGTGCTTTTGGGCTCATGTTCATAATGCCTGTGCCCTGACCTAACTGCTGAAGTGTTTCAGCTATATTTTCCCTTTGTAATTTCACAGTTTCGGGTCTCATACCTAGGTCTTGAATCCATTTTGAGTTGACTTTAGTGTATGGTGAGAGATGCATATCTAGTTTCATTCTTCTGCATATGGATATCCAGTTTTCCCAGCACCACTTGTTGAAGGAGGTAGTTCCTAATACATTAACAGTGGCTGATCTGAACACCCGTCTCTCCATATGTGACAGGACTTCCAGCCAACAAGTCAACAAAGAGACACAGGATTTAATCTACATCCTAGACCAACTGGACGTGGCAGATATATACAGAACATTTCCCCCAACAGCTAAAGAATACACTTTCTTCTCATCAGCTCATGGTATATTACCCAGGATAGACCACATATTAGGCCACAAATCTAGTCTCAGCAAATTTTAAAAAATTAAAATCATTCCTACAATCTTTTCAGACCACAATGGACTAAAACTGGAGATAAACAATAAGCAAATTGCTGGAAGATATACAAATACATGGAAAATAAATAATAGGCTCCTGAATGACCTATGGGTTTAAGAAGAAATTAAACAGAAAATCAAAAAAATTTCTAGAAACTAATGAAAATAAAGATACATTATACCAAAACTTGTGGGATACTACAAAAGCAGTACTAAGAGGGAAATTTATTACAGTGAATGGTTATATCAAGAAAATGAAAAGACTCCAAATAAACAACCTAATGCTATGCCTCAAAGAACTTGAAAAACAACAATCCAAACCTAAAGGCAGTAGAAGGAAAGAAATAAGAGCAGAGCAGAGCTGAATGAAATAGAGACACAAAAAACAATAGAAAAGATTAACAAAACTACAAGTTGGTTTTTTGAGAAGATAACCAAAATAGACACACCATTAGCTAGATTAACAAAAAAAAAAAAAAAAAAAGGAGAAGACCCAAATAACAAAAAACAGAAATGAAAAGGGAGCCATTACAACTGACACCACAGATATACAAAGAATCATTAGAGACTATTATAAACAACTGTATGACAACAAATTTGAAAATCTGGAAGATATGGATGTTTCTAGATGCATAAATTACTATGACTGAACCAAGAAGAGATAGAAAACCTGAACAGACCAATAACAAGCAAGGAGATTGAAGCAGTAATTAGCAATCTTCCAACAAAAAAAAGTCCCAGTCCAGATGGCTTTACAGCTGAATTCTATCAAACTTTTAAAGAGTAGTTAATAGCAATTCTCATGAAACTGTTCTAAACAATTGAAACAGACTCTACTCTCCCAAACTCATTCTATGAGGCCAACATAACTCTGATACCAAAACCAGATAAAGACACAACAAGAAAAGAAAATTACAGGCCAATATCCCCGATGAACCTAGATGCTAAAATCCTCAACAAAACATTAGCAGTTAGAACACAGCAACATATTAAAAAAATTATGCACTATGATCAAGTGGGATTCATCCCAGGGATGCAAGGATGATTCAACATACGAAAGTCAATAAATGTGATACATCACATCAAAAAGCTCGAGGACAAAGACCATATGATTATCTCAATAGATGCTGAAAAAGCATTTGACAAAATTCAGCATTCCTTCATGATAAAGACTCTCAACAAATTAGGTATAGAAGGAAAATATCTTAAAACAGTAAAAGCTATTTATGACAAGCCAACTGCCAGCATTACTTTGAATGGGGAAAAACTGAAGGCCTTCTCCTTACAAATGGGAACATGACAAGGATGTCCACTCTCACCACTTCTATTCAACATAGTCCTAGAGGTACTAGCTAGAGCAGTCAGGCAAGAGAAAGAAATAAAGGGAATCCAGATTGGAGAAGATGAAGTCAAACTTTCCCTATTTGCAGATGACATGATACTATATATAGAAAAACCTAAAGACTCTATCAAAAAACTCCTCGAGCTGGTTAATAACTTCAGTAACATTGCAGGATACAAAATAAATGCACAGAAATCAGCAGCATTTATATACTCAAATAATGAATTAATAGAAAGAGAAATAAAGAAAGTAAGCCCATTTACAATTGTCACCAAGAAAATATGATACCTAGGGATCAATTTAACCAAGGAGGTTAAAGAACTCTACAATGAGCATTACAACCACTTCTGAAAGAAGTTAAAGAAGACACAAAGAGATGGAAAGTTATTCCATGCACTTGGATTGGAAGAATTAACATTGTGAAAATGTCTGTACTACCCAAAGCGGTCTACAGATTCAATGCAATCCCCATCAAAATACAAATGACATTCTTGACAGAAATGGAAAAAACAATATATATATATATTTTGTCCTTTTTGAGACCGGCCGCACCGCGCTCAGCCAGTGAGCACTATGAGTGCACCGGTCATCCCTACTTAGGATCCAAACCCGCGGCAGGAGTGCTGCTGCACTCCCAGAGCTGCACTCTCCTGAGTGCGCCACGGGCTCGGCCTGGAAAAAAACAATCTTACCTTTCATATGGAAAAACAAAAGACCCTGAATAGCCAAAGCAATCCTGAACAAACAAACAAAAAATATAGCTGGAGACATAACTCTGCCTGACTTCAAATATACTACAAAGCTGTTGTAACCAAAACAGCATGGTACTGGTATAAAAATAGACATTCAGACCAGTGGAGTAGAATAAAGAACCCAGAAGTCACTCCTCAGGCTTATAACCATCTGATATTAGACAAAGGTAACAAAAATCTACATTGAGGAAAAGACAAGTTAACATTTGGCAATTATTATAATAATTTGAGCAACTTGTACAAAGCTCAGAAAATGGTTACTCCTTTGCCCCCCAACATCTAGCCCTGCTGGTGTCCCATAGGTCTAAAATCTTCATGCTCAGTCAATTTTTTTAAAGGCACTTATGGCCAGTATTAAAGTACAACTTAGCAAAAAAGTACCAAACTGTATTTCAAAGTGTGGATTCTGTAGTATCTTGAAATTTAGTCTCAGGACTCTTTTTTCCTGAGAACACTCACTTGATAATCTCATCCAGTCTCGTAGTTAAATGAGCAATATGTTGATGGTTCCAAAATTTTTATCTTTATCCCAGATTTCTACCCTTAACTATTGACTCATTCTTAATGCTTAATTTATTTGGAAGCCCATACATAAATCAAAATAAACATGTACACAACTAATTTCCTGAGCTTTTCTTCCCCTCCCTACTGTCTTCTGTCATATACACTAATATGTATATAACTAATATATATATATATAATATGTATGTACACTATAACTGGTTTCCCTGCTCTTAACTTGCCAGTCTATTTCCAATGCAGTAGTAGTATGTATAATAACCCATGTATACACATGTGAACAGAAGAATCCTGGTCAAAAACACAGAGAGAAATTCATATGTCCTTTGCAGCAGAAAATACAAGGAACAAGGTTTAAGTCTGTTTATGATTGTCCCAAGAAACCCTAGGGTATTAAATTGACTTCTCACATATGAAAGCATAAATGTACAAATAAACAAAAACAAAAAATATTTAATGAGATAAATAAAATATGATATGGTTTAGAAGAATGGGTGACAATGCTTGATAAATAAGACTCAGAAAAATAAGTGTATTAAAGATGCTTAATACTATATACCTTTAGACCTTGGAATACATTATTTTAATAATAAGATAATTTGGCATGTTCAGTATACATTTATTGAGCATTTAACAATATGCCTGACTTCAAGCCAGGTGATGGTGAAGGAGATTGTGCACACACGATTCAGATAAGCAGGCTGTCTGGTTTACAAAGTGACCTAGGGTCATATGAGACCCATCCTCACTATCTTCTTTTTTTTATTGAAATATAATTGATTATACATAATTGTGGGGTACAGAGTTGATTTTCAGTATTTGTGTACAATATGTGATAATCAAATCAGGACAATTAGCATATCTATCATTGCAAAACATAATCATTCCTTGTGTCCATTAACCAATTTCTGCCAAACCACCCACCCCTTCACTACCTACTAATTCGAAAGATTACTAAAATATTCTGCTGAGGAAGCCACAACCATTTCCTCTATTGTGATAGATTTCTATTGCTTCTTTAAAAAAAGAAAAAAATCACAAATTTAGATTAAGATAACACAAATTCATTATGCCATAATTCTATGGATCAAAAATCTAGGTACAGCATGTTGCAGTGAAGTGTTCTGGTAAAGAGTTTTAAAAGCCTGAAATCAAGGTCTTAGATTCTGGTGATGAATTTTATTCTACTATCACTCAGTTGGTGGAATTCAGATTCTTGAGGATGTGGAGATTACCTCCCTGTTTTCTCACTAGCTGTCATTTGGGGGTCATTCTCAGCTTCTGTATATGCTGCTTACATTCCTTGGTTCATGCCCCACTTCCTCTATCTTCAAAACCAGCAACGGCAGATCAAGTCTTTCTCAATCTTCTTGTGTGTCTGGCTTCCCCTTCCGCCTCATCTCTCCTCTGCCTCTTCTTTTGCCACTCCTCTCTGCCACTCCTTTAAAGGCTCATGCTATTGGACTCTCTCCAAATAATTCAGGAAAATAAGCATATTTTAAGGTAAATTAGTAACCTTAGCTCCATCTGCAAAGTACATTCACAGATATACGTAGATTTCTATTTAATTGAGTAATCAGTGGATGGAAAACCGGGAGATGGCACAATCATTATAAACATTCCCTCCATATAAATGAAATAACCCTATTCCATGTCTGGAATCACTGCCCCAAGCATTAGAACTTGATGTAAAAAGCAGCAAATCTATACAGTGGATTGCAACCTAAGACTGTAATAAACCTAAAACTGGTAACAAAACTTGGGTTAATCATCACCTATGTTTTATCCTTTCCAAAAATGTTTAACTTGAATCTAACCATGAGAGATCAGTCAGACATATAGATAAGGAGGAACATTCTGAAAAACAACTGGCCTGGACTCATTAAAACTAAATGCCATGAAAGTATTAATTTGGACAGAATACCTATTAATTATTGAATTGAATATTGAAATATAACCAATATTTATATTTGTTAAACTTGTGTATTAACATGACAATATCAAAATGACTGTTTTCTCCAAACAATTCATTAAAAGAACCAAGAGCAACTGATTTATAGTTTTTTACAGAGTAGTAAACTCCTGTGCATGCAATTATAAATTCTATGTCACTTTCTTTATGGTAATATTTTAAGGCTGGTCATCATCATGTCATACATAGATGATTTTCATTTTTATGTATAAATATATCCCAACACCTGGTGTCATAACAAGTATACATTAGTGGCATTCCAAAAACGCTAATTATTCAGATATCTGACTCTGGAGTTTTTCCCTCAGAACACTCATTGACATGTGTAGTTTGGCGGCTGAATGACAGTGACCAGACAGGAAAATATGCCTTTCAAATTGATGCTGAAAAGGTAGACCAGAATAAGTGTTCTAATGATGCTCTTTGCATTTCTTTTGTTTTTGTGTTATTAAAATTTTATTTTAAAATATTTGTTAAATAATGGAGTAGGCTAGCCTTATCTTTTTTTTTTTTTTTTTTTTTTTTTTTTTTCTCATAGAAGTCTAATACTGGTTAAGTTGTGGGCTGAGATTTTAACAGGGGTTAAAGTTTATCAGGGACAATGTGTTCTAATTAAACAAACCCAATTTGAATTTTAAATCCCATTGTCCCTGAAGATGTGTATGTCATAAAAATAACACTTTATATTTTTCTGTAAACATTAGGTTAGATTTGCAATTATTATAAATAATATATGTTCCATAATATATTTATATTTCCTAAAAATATAGAAGAAAATTGAGAAAAGGAAATGATTTCTTAGGAAAGACTTTGAAAGCATATAAATGAGGCCCATTTTTATATGTACAAATATTTAAATTTTTGTATGTAGCTCTATGTCCTTATTTAGTATTTTAAATATTATAATTTAAAACTTATAGCCAAACCTTTGGAATGCATCATTAATTTTTAAATAATACTTTATAATTTAATAACCCACTAATCTGTTAGGTTCTCTGGAATTTTCCAGAACATGATATATTTCAATCTTCAAGAAGAGAATAATACACTCTATAAAGTACTCTTCCAGTCTCTTTATATATATATTAAATAATTTTCCTTAAATAAATTTTCAATTTTATAAGAATTTCTTCCATCTTGAATATATCCCATCTACTGTGATATATTTTCAAAACAGAAAGTTTGGGGGTTAGGGTTTTAATTCCCTTATTTTATTACTAGGTATTTAAACAATTTATTTAGAGCCTAATTATATCTATTACTATGTGAGCACTTCCTCTTATCTATTTACAGTGAATATGGGACTCAGAAAACATTGTTACAAATAGGTTGATACTTCAAAAATACCTTTCATTTTTTTTTTCTTTTTTTCCTTTTTGTTTTTTTTCGTGACCGGTAACAGAATCGCAACCCTCGGTGTCACGCCCACACCGCACTCAACCAGTGAGCGGACCGGTCTCCACATGGGATCCAAACCCTCGGCGGGAGCGCCGCCATACTCCCAAGTGCCGCACTCTACCGAGTGCGCCACCGGGCCGGCCCATCATTTTAATTTTAAATTATACATCAGTTTAATGTACGACCTTAACTCTGTATAATTTTAACATTATATCATGTAGACTTTTTGTAAAAAACTAGGGCAATCTATATTCCTAGTTAATTCCTACAATGTCAAAGAAGTAGAATTATTTCAAATAAAGTTCCTGCAAAAATAAATGGCATTAAGTGCTCTATTTTCTTAATCTAGCATATAATACTGAGTGCTTCTTTGTACTCCATCATGTTTTAAAAGGAATATACCAATTCTCACTGTGTATTTAATTTCTTATTCCTTTATGTGTGTGTGTGTGTGTGTGTGTGTGTGTGTGTGTGTGTGTGTTCCAAATTGTGCCATTGTGTCTGTTTATTCTATGGTGGCATTTTCATAAATTAGGAAAGAGAATTTCACTGCACATCTGGGGAAATACAATGCTAGCGCTTAAAAGCCAGTCAATATTTGCATGAGTAAAAATGAAAATGATTATGGTGAAGAAGATAATGATGTTGATGCTGCTGTTGCAACTACTACTACCAAGTTGAGTACTGTAAGAGGTATGTCATGGCTGTGAGATTAATGATATACACAAGGCCTACTTAATCATCTTCCAGGGCCAGCACTCTGTGTCACTCAGCAGTATGATGCAACCTGGCCTGGGGATTTTCAGGAGACAAGACCACCTCAGCACAGATGCCACTCCTAAACCTTAAAACCAAGCTTACCCTTACAAGAATAGCTTAAACTACCTTCATGAAAGATATATCTGGTAGCTGACCTGGACTGACAGGACATACTCCTACTGCTAATAACAATAACACTCTACCACTTCATTCCCTTCATAAACATAGACTTTTATACTAAAATCTCCAGAAGGTAAAAATGAAGCCAGTGCCAAAATGAAAAGAAAAGGAAGGAAGAAAAAGAACAAAATAAGGAAAGACAAGGGAGAAGGGAGCAGAGTCAGATGAAGGAAGGCGATTGTATCAGTAAGAAATTGGACTTAAGAAATAATTATTGTAAATAACTTACAATAACTGTTTTGTAAATAATTTACAATAACTATTTTTAAGAAATTACTAATTGCCCTTCATTTGTAGAATTCTATACATATATTCCAAATAAGTCTGATTAAGGAAGCATTTTATGATATGTTGTGAATGATTCTATTACTATAACAAATATTGAGTGCAAGTGTCCAATTAGACTATTTTAGAATGTTTTAAAGTATTTTGTTTAACATAAACTGTATTGGGGTGGGGTTTGGGAGAGAAATGTCAATTGATAATTTAAATCAAGCAAATTAGAGAAGAAGACATAAATCAGAAAATAATGCTGTGAATCAGTGAAAATTATTCAGCAATGTAGATAATAGACAAAACGGGATTCAATCCTGCAGTAAGGAGAGGATTTTACTGGCACCAATACTATGTAAGGTCTGTTCATAAACCATGATGATGTTAGATGTCTGCCCCTTTTTCTTTTTGCATGTGGGTTTACATGTCACTCCAGAAATTGTTTGAGAATATCTCTAGGAGCAATGCTTACTGATTATTTTTTTTGTTTTCTCATAGTTTTTCTATCTTTATGTTTCGGACTACAGAATCTCTATAAGTGGAAGCTGATTTTGCTGAGAAGAATTTCTTCTACGTTTACACATACATCTCCAGAATAAAGGTGAATAACAAGTCATTTTGCAATTCAAGCTGTGTAAAAAAGACAGTACACCCCCTCAGTGTGTGTTGTGGTCTTTTGGGAGGAATACAAAATCATCTTTCTGAATCTGTGGACTAGAACCACTTGTGGTCAAGGCTTCAGGAGCCATCTTTCACTGGTGAGTATCACTGCATGTAAACTGAATAAGATGATTATAAAAACCATGTAATAACACTTTAGGCTTATGTCTACAAGGACATGAGAGCCTTAACACTAAGCATGGTTCTGAAAAATGCTCTCAAAGTCTACTGGTAACTTTTAAAGGATTGGGCCTAAACCACAGGTCCTCAGCCCTAACTACTCAAGAAGCTCAAAGTCTACTAGGAATAGTCAGACTCTCATATTCCAAAACCACCTTGGGTTCCATCTACAGTGTTGTTGCCTACTACAACAGGCTTGGCAAAACTCAATTCCTGCTTTCCTAGTGGGTTGGACTAGGATATCATCAAACAAATATAACAACTG
Organism: Galeopterus variegatus; assembly: GCF_000696425.1. Taxonomy (NCBI): domain Eukaryota; kingdom Metazoa; phylum Chordata; class Mammalia; order Dermoptera; family Cynocephalidae; genus Galeopterus; species Galeopterus variegatus. The sequence goes on along the minus strand of NW_007727274.1, from coordinate 316,256 downwards.
GGAGGTAAGAATACCACCCTCAAAAATTTGTTACAAAAGAGAGAATCCATGGCTTTACTATAACAGAAAGGGCATGAGGAAATTCATAATTTTGAACATGATTGACTAAGTCCAGTCTCTCCTGAGTAGCCCATTTTGCTTCACTATAACATATTCAGATAGAATCCAACTGTATGAATTTCCCCCTAAAGACAAATTCATAAGTACTATGTGAACCCTGAGTTCATAACAGGAGAGGGGTTAGTATAGACAGTGGGCAGACTGTATGGTCTTTTTGCTATTTTTAGAAGTATTTGGCTCAAACATTGCACTCTAGGGTTATCTCATGTTGTTATTTACACTTTAATCTTTTTGGTTGGGTTCTCTAGATCCATGTGTGTAAAAGCTTAGCACAATAAAGCTAATCCTATACCTACAGCATTAAGTAAATTTTATCCAATGATGATCTTTCATGACTGATACAAAATTTGGTCTAAATGTACTTTATTTATTTATTTTTTACCCATTTAACTCTTTATTGACAAAGCCGATATTGAATACTATTTCTTCTCCATTACTCCACAAATATACGTCATCTCCTATTATTCTAAAAATGTATTGAGAACTGTGCCTTTACATTTAATTTAGAATCACACCTTGAGACTTAAGCACTTTTTAAAAATGAAATTACATTGATAAAATTAATATAAACTTGCAAAGCATTTTTAAGACATAGAATACACATTTGTGCAAATGAGTGGAAGAAGATTGAGTATTTGATCAGTACACTGAGCTTTGCATCTTCTTTGTAAAAAGAATAAGAGCATGTGAATGATAGTAATATGGGTTCCAGGTCTAGCTTTCTCATAATTAAATATATTTTCTTAATCAAGTAAACTAAACTTTCTGAGCTTGATATTTATGGAGTGAAGGAGTTGATTTTGCAGGTTCCTTTTATTCTTTAATATATTTTTATTCTAAAGTCCTGCTTGTAGTTTAGAGAGTATATTCATCTGCTGATTTGAAAAAGGTGCTAAATAACTTTGCAAGGTTAAAAGGCAATGTAATGTGCATGCAAATCACTTGACTCTGCCATATTATAGGGACGTGGGGAATGACTTAATTATATCTCTGTCATTTCCACTCCATAAATATCGGTCATCTATAATACACAAAAGGTTGGGTTACTTTTAAAATAATTTGTATTTTCCTAGACAGTCAATAAGTAAATTTAAACAAAGCAAAGTCTTTGGAGGGTAATAATTATTCAAGTGTCTATCCAATCTATCCCAAATACTTCAGTTTATTCGAGTAGGTATATTTGCCATGTTTTTGCTTTGAAAAATATTTTTTTAAGTTTTTTGATGTAAAACTAGTTTAAAGCCAGAAAGTCAGATACATAGTAAATGACTGCCATCACACTTTACTGAAAATGTTGTTATTAATGTTACTAATTGCCTGCTAATTTCTATAGCCAAAGGCTTAAAATATCTTTTATTTAGTTATACTAAAGGACTTTGCAGCTTCTAGCAATGATGACTAACCCCATTTCTAAAATTCTTTTCTCTAGGCTTTGTTGGCCTCAGTGTAGATTTTGTCTCCTTCTTCAATATCTCTGCCCATTTTACCACTGTCCCCCCTGCTGGATCTCTACCTTTGCCTGTACTTTTGTTTTTTAATTGTATATGTTTAAGGTATACAACGTGATGTTTTGATACACATATACACATTAAAATGATTATTACAGTCAGGCAAATGAACATATGTATTATCTCACAGTTACTTTTTTGGGGCGGGGGGGGGAGTAAAAGTACCTAAAATCTACTCACTTAGCAAATTCCCAGTGTAAAATACAGTGTTATTGACTATTGTCCTCATGCTATAGATTAAAACTCTAGACTTACTCATCCTACATAACTGTAATGTTGTATCTTTTGACCTCCATCACCCCATTTTCTCCCCCACCCCACACCTGGTAATGATCCTTCTACTCTTCATTGCTATGTATTCAAGATTTTGTTTTTGTTTTTGTTTTTGTTTTTATGGATTCCACATGCAAGTGAGATCATACAGTATTTTTTGTTGTGTCTGGCTTATTTCACTTATAATGTCCTCTAGGTTCATCTATGTTGTCACAAATGGCAGGGCCTATTTAAGGCTGAATAATTATTTCACTGCAAATATATACCACAGTTTCTTTATGCATTCATCTGTTGATGGACTTTTTTTTATATCTTGACTGTTGTGAATAATGTTGCAGTGAATTTAGGGCTACAGATATTTTTACAAGATGGTAATTTTATTTCCTTTGAGTAATTCCAGAAGTGGAATTGCTGGGTTGTATGGTAGTTTTATTTTTAATTTCTTTGTGAACATCCAGATTGTTTTCCACAATGGCGACAACACTCTACATTCCTACCAACAGTGCACAAAAGACAAAGTTTCCCTTTTATCCTCACCCTTGCCAGACCATTTCTCTTTTCTTTTTGATAATTGTCATTCTAATAGGCTTGAGGTGATCTCTCATTGTGGTTTTTTTTTTTTTTTTTTTTTTTTTTTTTTTTTTTTT